>NC_088653.1:26780221-26920221 GCF_964019385.1 Sycon ciliatum | reverse complement strand
AGAGAGAGAGAGAGAGAGAGAGAGAGAGAGAGAGAGAGAGAGAGAGAGAGAGAGAGAGGAGAGAGAGAGAGCGAGCTGGGAGGGTTGGGGGCAGGAGAGGGGGAGAGAACTAAATAAAGTATAATTATATAATGCGTAAGGGGTGCACATTCAGATCCAGAGAAAAGAGTAAGCAGGGCACGAAGCGTATGGCAATATGCAGCAGTGTGTGGGCAGATGTGCATACATCTTACAAAGTGTCAGTGGCCCAGTGCCATTGCTGGGCACGAAGGTGCCGGAAGGCAGACAATTTGAAACTTTGCAGCCGTTTCCGGTCAGGTGGCTGGCTGAGGACGGCGGGTGGCAGGGCATTCCATACAGGGACAGCACAGGCGGGAAAGCTCTACGGCAACTTTCCCGGCTATTGACAAGTAGCCCTGTCTCAAGCTGGTAGTTATGCATGTCGAGACGGACGAGAGAGAGAGACGAGTGGGTCAAACATGGGCTGGTCGGGGGGCTTGAGAGGGAGGCAAGAGCTGACGAAGTGGGCTGGTAGGATGGGAGCACAGTAGCGTGTAAATGTAGGTACACGCAGCTACCATGCGCCGGATAGAGAGGTTTTGCAGCATTGCCCCGGGGCCAATCAAGTCCCATCAAGTGGAGGGCTGAGCGTTGCGTCTGGTCAAGTCCCATCAAGTGGAGGGCTGAGCGTTGCGTCTGGTCAAGTCCCATCAAGTGGAGGGCTGAGCGTTGCGTCTGGTCAAGTCCCATCAAGTGGAGGGCTGAGCGTTGCGTCTGGTCAAGTCCCATCAAGTGGAGGGCTGAGCGTTGCGTCTGGTCAAGTCGCTGCAAGTGATAATCTGCTGCGCCCATCCAGACCAATGGGCAGTACTCCATTACTGGGCGTACAAACCCACGGTACACTATAGCTCGGCTGCGAGAATCCAGGAGCAGCGAGGCCTTCCGCAGGAGCCCGAGATGCTGGCGTGCTCTGATGGCGACGGTACTACTGAGGCAAGCTTCCACAGTGACGGTTGCCGGCCTTGGCGGAATGCTTTGCTGAAAAGCTGGGCCACAGGCCTGCACAGTTCCTCACAGCAGTGCTTCAACACTCGTCCTGGTACACCATCCGAACCAGTGGTTTTGCACGGGACAATCTTCCTCAGTTCACGGCATACCGTTTGTGGCTTAAAGTGGATGGTACTCAGACAAGCATCAGATTGTGGGCGGACATACGGGAGGTTGCTGGCATCAAGGTCATCACCAAGGCTGCATTTCGCTGAAAAGTAGCGGGCAAAGCTCTCTGCTTTGTCCTTACCGGTGGTGAGCTCCGCGTCGTTTTCCTCCTTGAGGGTAGGGATGTCATGGCTATGCCCACACCACCGGCACACTTGACAGTGGACCACCATTCACGACTGGATAAACAACCTGCTGCGAGCCTTCGACGGATGGCTGCTGTATGGGTATCTTCAGCTCTCTTAAGGCATGCTGAGGCAGTGGCTGTGGCTTGGGTATAAGCCAGTTGTAGTTGTGCATATGCAGGGTGCAGACGGAGTCGCTTCCATGCATTTCGCTTCCTCTTCGTGGCTTCGGTGCACTCTGGTGTCCACCACACTGGGTTGGTACTGTGCAGTTTGAGGCTCTTGGACGGGATGAACGTTGTCATGCCCTCAGAGATCTTGCCAGTCAGCCGCTCGCACGACAGGTCAATGTTGTCAGTGATGATAGAGTACAAGTCTGTTTGCCGGAAGAAGTGCTTTAAACGTGGCCAGTCAGCCAAATTATAGCGCCACACGTACCTCGAGGTTGGAGGCTCCCGGTGTGGTGGAGCACGCAGGAAGTCGGTGATCACACTGGCATGGTCAGAACGACCGAGAGGTGGGTGCACAGTAGACATGACCGGGGGGTCAAGTCGGAGCGTGTTGGTCGTGCTCGTGCTGGTCATTCCGAGTTGATAGATGATCACTTGATGGCACCAGACGATTCATCAGCTGGGCGTGTCTCAGTACGGATATTTGGTAGGCCACTTAGCAGATCCATTGCCTCATCATCAACCGCAGGTGATCGGGATGGTGGAGAAGTGGACTCATACTTGTCGAAATTCCATAGACGTGAGTGAGTACAAAGGTCTAGGCCAGAACTCTCTCGAATTTACTAGTACTGCGCTCTTAGCATCCAGAACGAGGCGTGCCGAGGAGGACCTTTCCTTTTTGAAAATTTTGCATTCGTAGATCTTGACGTTCACTTTGGCTTCACTTGCTCTGATGGTCACAAACTCAGCAATCTTATCAGGTACTGCACTGCACGAAAGATTGTCACACACTTCCTTCTGGCAGGCTTTCGTTCACAAATAAGTTCTCATACTCCACTGTCTTTGTTGTCATCTTCGAAATTGGAAAGTAAATCACTCTGCGCTGGGATGGAAGCATTTTTTGAATTTCCGAGCTGCGATACGATTGTGCTCTCAGGAGAGGAACAAGAACTGTCGACAGCTACGGAGGTCTCGGAGGTCGTGCGGTGGTCGCTGCCTGGAGTAACCGTATTTGTACTCGTTGATGTGGCAGCGCCACCAGGTCGGTTTTCTCTATTTTTGGCCTTTCTTGTTCGTTGTTTTTTGGTCGACTTTTTGGAAATTCCATCACCGTGATCAAATGCCGATGATCCTGCAGCTTTCAGAGACAGTTCTTCAACCTTCCGGGTGAGCAGATCAATCTTGGACATCAAACGCTTCTCTCGATCTGCTGCCTCGCGTCGCTCTCGCTGTATTTCGTCTACAATTTCGGCCAGGCCGTTTAGGCAATCACTACATTTGTTTGTAAGAACTGAGCTGGGCGAAGGACTCCCATATTCGTGCGGGTCAACCACTATACTAATACTACTTGTACTTGTCGCCATGGCCAGGGCAAAAAGACTCCTGACATGGGACAACCTTAAACAGAAAACTTTCACAAAAGGATGCAGAGCTCTCAAAACAGCATCCGCATCCCAGTCCGCAAAAAAAAGAGGCCGAAACTGATAGCAGGAGCAAAATACTCAATCTGCGGAGAGACCTGGTCAAGACCTGTTACGTCCTTTGTGGACTCATCAGCGCAGAACAGAGAAAATGAGGCCGAACCTGATAGCAATGAAAAATAGATTAACCTTCATGCCAAACAAGAGGGTGTCTCCAGCATGAATAATCATGAGCCTGTGATCGGTAATCAAGTATGACGTACATGTACTCAGTATGAGGTCATGATTATTATGATGTACACATATCACACATCAGAGAGGCAAGGACAGCAGAAGCGACCCGCGGTGTCGTGCGCCGTCAGAACGGCTACGTGTACTACTAGGTTGTTATGGCAGCGGAACACTAAATCTTAGTACTCATGAATAGTTCAATGGTGCCGATGTGCGTGCACTATTCGGCGCGCATCGGCAGCACCCTTGCCTCCAATAAACGTACGGAATGGCTTGCGACCCACAGGCTCTAGTAGTGCTGTGGCATGCCTGCAGACCTGCGAATGTACGTGCGATATGCCCTGCTGGACCAGCGGACTACCGGAATTAGGGCATACTCCGGGGCCCCTCGATCCGTTCGGCTTGAGATGGCGACCATCCTGAAACTTGAAGAGCGGTTGCTTGTCACTGCTTCATTTGCTGGACGGAACGTACGCCTCGAGGGCTCGGACGGGACATAAGGCTGGATCAGATTTAGCGATGCAGCGCTACCTCCCCGCCTGTTGTCAATTGAGAACTGCCGGAGTAGGGGCGAGTATTATTGTGCATTATTGTACACTATTGCTGGTACACACCCTATGTCACGCTTTTGTCCAGAAGCGCCATGCTAAGTAAACTAGTGTATTGGACCGGACGATGGCAATAGTTGCTGTTGCGCTATTCTCACGCTTTGAGAAAGTAAGCTTGCAGCGTCATCATCTTCTGCATACGCTCATAGTCACTGATTTGGAAGTTGAGCGTGCGCACCTACTTCTCAAACCGAGAAGTCGGCTGAGAACGAAAAACATTTGCGCCTAAATGCTTGCCAATTGTGAATGTCCGTGCACAGCTTTGGGATGGCCAACAACTCGAAAGCCCTTCTCTGATAGACCCATAGCCCATTGCTGAAGAGTAGTCTTGTAGTCCATCTCGTCCGACCTTGAACGTCACTTTTTTGAAGGTCGGCTCCCGGAGTAGATGTTATTCAAGCGGGCCTGGACAGACACACAGATCAATAGACAGCGGGCGGCGAAGCCTTGGTTCCGTGGAGCCGTAGCATGCAGCGGTAGTGTCTGTAAGCAATTCTCCAGCGGGTGTTATATGCCCGGTGGGATGTTATGCGAGCGGGGCTAGCGACCCTGGATAGACACACAGAACAAAATATACAGTGGGCGGTGAAGCGTGGGCTCGCGGATCCATGTCTGTAGGCGGTGGTGTCTGTAGGCGGTGGTGTCTGTAGGCGGTGGTGTCTGTAGGCGGTGGTGTGTGTAGGCGGTGGTGTGTGTAGGCGGTGGTGTCTGTAGGCGGTGGTGTCTGTAGGCGGTGGTGTCTGTAGGCGGTGGTGTCTGTAGGCGGTGGTGTCTGTAGGCGGTGGTGTAGGCGATCATCCGACGGGAGGTGTACATGTTGAATATTTTCACTTCACCACACATTTCCACGGCTGAAAGAACATCCCAGAATGTTTCTAAAGCCCTTGCGTGGCATGTTGGCACAGCACGACGGCAAACCCTATGGGCACGTGATGTCATACCTCCGATGTCAGCTATCCTTTGCCGTACTTCGCCAAACCATGGTGTGCGTAAGAAGAGCGCGCTCCGCGAAACATTGCCCTATCAATGCCTTGCGCCCCTTGGCGATAGACTTATCCTGTGACAGTGCTCGCTTCATTGCATTTTCCTGTGTTTGAGTAGGGTTCCAATTTTTCTATCGCATTCTTGCTTTCATGCAATTGTTTTCATTGCTTGACTTGTGTTCTATTCCTCCTATTACGGTTTACCGCCTGGTATGTTAGCAGCCATCACTGAACCCAAATATTCACAAATATTCTTAATGAACTTTTCTCCTCTCCCTTTGTAGACACCTGGAGAATAATCAACTTGCAAGCCTTCCTACAAATGTATTTGCCAACCTATCAGCCCTTGAGTTCGTGTAAGTTAACCCTTTACCGTTTTAGGTATTTGTACAACAAAAACCGACCGTCATTGTTCATGCTGTAACTTTTTATTTTTCACTTTTATTATGTACAAAATGAGGTGATTCTGAAAGTAAAAACCCTCAGGAATGCGATGCAACAACTTTCAAGTCCAGAAACCGAACAGAGATTTCACTATTTAGCACTAATAATTATTTGAATTTATTGCCGATCGGGCAAACTGTTGCAATATGCAATAAATCAGATCCTTGCACTGGAGTGGCTCCCTCAGGTAAGTGGATACCAGGTTCGTTCTCTGGGTGGAATGCAGGAGTGTTACCAGTCATAGCGGTGTCAGCATTGTCCCAAGTACTGCAAATATCGACTAGTGCAGGTTGCACCGCTGGCTGTACATAGTACCTGTGCACCACGACCTCTACCGTGACGACGGCCTATTCCACGGCCGAATCCTCTCTCTCTGCCACGTCCCCTTCCACCACTAGTGGCACTCATCTCAGCGACACTGTTGTCGTCTGTGACATCCATGTCACTCTCACTGGCGCTGCTTTCACTCGCCATGTCATCGTCGCGGTCGTCGTCAGAATAAATATTTTCAACAGGATTGTCTGGCTCCACAAACTCATCTTCGCTGGATGAGGCAGCGACAGAGTCGTCAGGAAGGGTCTCCAGAAGCGAAAGACCTTGCTCCGCGTCCATGGCTTGCACAGCAGGGCAGACAGGCGTGAGGCCAGCTCAAGCAAAAGTCGTAATAATCTGCAGGCAATACCAAAAGTCGCAGGGTACGCACTTTTCCCAAAGCGCATTTTTCAAATCACAATTTTCGCGATTTTTTATATTGCATCACACAAAGAAATTGTCGGCACCCTCTGCGCATATATCTTGGCTACTAGTAGGGAAAATCCCAGCTCTCTGCGGTGAACCAGTCCAGCGCTGTGCGCATAGAAGTCATCGACCGCGAGCGGTCGAAATTTGTACGTACAAACGGTAAAGGGTTAACCCTTATTCCGGGTTGTTGGACCCAAACGGACTCCAGGGGAATGATTTTTGAAGTATTTTTACTTTGCTGCATCACATCTTCCTGAAACTTCATGTATTTCTCACAGACACATTACCCGAGGTAAATTCTCAATCTGCGGATGAACTTGTTTCGTCCTTTGTGGACTCATAAGCACAGCACAGAGGAAATGAGGCCAAACCTAGTGGCAATGAAATTTTTTCCAAAGCCCTATTTAAATAAACCAAGCCCGAACGTACCCTGTCGTAGTTCTCAAACTGACAAGTCAGTGAGCTCCAGGATAATGCAAAGAGCAAAAGCGCTACCCCACACAAGAGTGCTCAACTGCTACATGCGCAGGAGCGACATCCTCAATCTGCGAACAAACCTGTTTCGTCCTTTGTTGACTCATCAGTGCAGCACAGAGAAAATGAGGCCGAAACTGATAGCAGGAGCACAATACTCAATCTGCGGACAGACCTGTTCAAGACCTGTTTCGTCCTTTGTGAACTCATCCGCGCAGAACATAGAAAATAAGGCCGATCCTCATAGCAATGAAAAATACATTAATTTTTATGCCACACAAGAGAGACGAGCCCATGGGGTGTCGTAAGCGTTTATTCCAGCAAGAATAATCATTAGCCTGTGATTGGTAATCAAGTATGACGTACATGTACTCAGTATGAGGTCATGTTTATTATGATGTACACATATCAAACATCAGAGAGGCAAGGACAACAGAAGCGACCTGCAGGGTCGTGCTCCGTCAGAATGGCTATGTGTACTACTAGGTTGCTATGGCAGCGGAACGCTAAATCTTAGTACTCATGAATAGTTCAATGCTGCTGACGAATGTACGTGCGATATGCCCTGCTGGACCAGCAGACTACCGCAATCAGGGCATACTCTGGGGTGCCTCGATCCGCCATGTGTGTGGCTCCCCAGGTGCCTAAGGAATGGCTGCTGATGCTTGGACCTAAAACTTTGTGTAGGACAGCATTGATGTCCTTCGGCTTGAGATAGCGACCATCCTGAAACTTGAAGAGCGGTTGCTTGTCACTGCTTCATTTGCTGGACGCAACGTAAGCCTCCAGGGCTCGGACGCTCAGGTATAATAAGGTGATCATGTGTGTACAAAACTTGTATTGGTAATAACTTTGGCATACATTAATATTTTTCAACCAAATTTTCTGTGTTGATACATTGGGTTAGTTGTGATCGATTTCCAATATCAAATTTAAAATATGAGCTGAATGACGTCATCAGTGCTACTTTTTATGTTCAGATTTCAACCCAAAAACGCGGAGAAAACCAAAAACAGTAAGGCCACAAATCCTGGTGAAGTGGATAGCCTTTGGGCCCTAGATAAAGGATATTGGTGGATATTGTACATAGATAACAACATTTCGCTGGAAACCAGTATCGACTTGTTTCACCATACACACTGTACACATTTAGTATACGAAGCTGTCGTACCTCGGGGTCTGTTCAGACTCACCACCGCGATGAACGGGTGTTTAGTATCGATATCCAGCACATTCCCGCTTGCTGGGATGTACAGCTAGCCAATGCAACAGCTCTTATTCGCCAAATACATTCCCCACGCTCTGCGTTTATGGATGAAGCTGTCATTGCCGTTTCAAAATAGCGGACATTGTCTCTTACACATAAATGACTGCGCTGTACATGTAGTGCATCACACCAGCAATCTGCTGTAGATCTACAGACAGTGCATGCAGCGAGCCAAGCATGCGCACTTGAGTAGGGTACTTGACTCCCAAGCGCGATCGCTGGTCACAACTGAGTCTGTACACGCGACTGTGTTCGTGTCATTGTGACTTGCAAGTGCACTCTGTACTGCACTGATGTACTGTATGACTGGACAGGAACAATGCAAGTGCAGTTTTCAGTGCGTGGACTCGGCTACTAAAACATTTTGTGGAAGCAAACAAGCCTTCTTTATGATCTCGGCCTTTTTCTCAATCGACTCTGCGCTTCGAGCTAGATGTGTCCGTGGGGTATTCCCCAACTAGAACTGTAGTCCTCACATGCCCCAGGTCGCGAGGAGCTAATCACTTTTGTCAGCAGAACTCCTGCTCGGGACTCGACACATTTATTCCGTCCGATGTCATCCCCGCTGCGAGTGGGGAGCTTCATGCCCACGATAAAAGAGAACGTCATGATATTTGAATCCTTCATCACAGAAAGCTATTCGATCTCAAAACGACACAAGACTATGGCCATGATAAAGATACTCGTACAGATCGCGATGTGACTGGCCTCCAAAAGTGCTGCAAAAGACTTGAAGTATTTTTCAAAACAAGATTGTGAAAAAATACTGAGCACTCGAGTGCGGCGAACACGGCTAAACGCCATGTTTTCCTTGGTAACATGACGTCAGCCACATTATCACCATGGCGAGTTGCAGCGCTGATCTTGAAGTACAGCGGCACCAGGAAAGTGTCCTTATTCTACCTGAGCGGGACATAAGGCTGGGTCAGAGTAGCGATGCAGCGCTACCTCCCCGCCTGTTGTTAATTGAGAACTGCCGGAGTAGGCGCGAGTATTATTGTGCCTTATTGTGTAATATTGCTGGTACACACCCTATGTCACGCTTTTGTCCAGAAGCGCCATGCTTAGTGACTAGTGTATTGGACAGGACGATGGCAATAGTTGCTGTTGCGCTATTCTCACTTTGAAAGCCAAAATCGTAATGAAAATGCATGTCACGCTTTGCGAAAGTAAGCTTGCAGTGTCATCATCTTCTGCATACGCGGATAGTCACTGATTTGGAAGTTGAGCGTGCGCACCTACTTCTCAAACCGAGAAGTCGGCTGAGAACGAAAAACATTTGCGCCTAAATGCTTGCCAATTGTGAATGTCCGTGCACAGCTTTGGGATGGCCAACAACTCGAAAGCCCTTCTCTGATAGACCCATAAACCATTGCTGAAGAGATCTTGTAGTCCATCTCGCCCGACCTGGAGCGCCAATTTGTTGAAGGTCGGCTCCCTGACTAGATGTTATGCAAGCGGGGCTGGCAACCATGGACAGACACACCGATCAATGTAGCGTTGGCACGCTAGTAACTTACACGGCTGCAGCGTGAATCACTTTCAATGTATTGGTCACGTGTGTTGCACCACGCCGCACCCCGCACTTGCAACTCTTACTACCGTGCTTGCAGATCCATGAAATGGATAGTATCTACTAACTACTCGTACTAGTAGTCTCACTGCGTTCAATGTTTCATATTGACCTTAGAAATACTGCTGCACTTTCAACCGCCTCTTTTACACCCATTGCCCATACTGCTATTCAGCTCCTTCTTCTGCATAGAATCAAATGGCATTCCTTGTGCAATGACTGTAGCCCACACATCTTACTTTGACCTTTCTTCTTCTCTCTGCTGAGCTTTGCCGTGACCATTGCTGTTGCAGCACGTGTGCTGTCTGCCTATAAAAGCTGCTGTTCACAATTCTCTACAGTTCAGTTAGAAAGGCCAGTTAGAAATGCCAGTTAGAGATGCCAGTTAGACCCTTCAGTAATGTCAGTTTAGAGTTAGAGTTCAACCTTCAATCCAGTCTTTATAATAAAGTTAACAACAGTGTGTTCACTGAGACCCGTCTGCATTTGCCTCCGAGAGAGACTGCGGCCCGCTATAATCAATAGACGGCGGGCGGCAAAGCCTTGGTTCCGTGGAGCCGTAGCATGCAGCGGAAGTATCTGTAAGCAATTCTCCAGCGGGTGTTATATGCCCGGCGGGATGTTATGCGAGCGGGGCTAGCGACCCTGGATAGACACACAGAACAAAATAAACAGTGGGCAGCGAAGCGTGGGCTCGCAGATCCGTTGCTTGCGGTGGTGGTGTCTGTAGGCGGTGGTGTCTGTAGGCGGTGGTGTCTGTAAGCGGTGGTGTCTGTAGGCGGTGGTGTCTGTAGGCGGTGGTGTCTGTAGGCGGTGGTGTCTGTAGGCGGTGGTGTCTGTAGGCGGTGGTGTCTGTAGGCGGTGGTGTCTGTAGGCGGTGGTGTCTGTAGGCGGTGGTGTCTGTAGGCGGTGGTGTCTGTAGGCGGTGGTGTCTGTAGGCGGTGGTGTCTGTAGGCGGTGGTGTCTGTAGGCGGTGGTGTCTGTAGGCGATCATGCTACGGAAGGTGTACATGTTGAATATTTTCACTTCACCACATTGCAACTTTGCAAATTTCCTACCCGACAACGCTTTCATAACATTGGGCAAAACTGCCCGTTTGACATGTGATGTAAAATAAATAAACAGCAGCAACGGTGGAAAGCGCCTCCTCAAGCTCAAACACCAGGCACCACTCCAGACGCCAGCACACCAAACACTGCAGCGTGGTCACCTCTACCTAGTCTGACAATTAATTTGAACTGACAATCCTTGTCACTCCAAACAGCAACGAGTTCCTTCCCTGAACGACTCGAGTTTCACTAGCAGCAAAATTCTGCAGAAGTGCAAACATTTTGGAACAAATCTCGATTTGTGCGATCGAAACACAATATTTTTGCTTCCTGAAACTGTCCGTGCGCCGACCACCGCGTGACATAGCAGATCGACGGATTTGATCGAGTTGATCCACAATCAAGATCAGAATCAAAATCTGAACCATCAAGTTGTTTCCATGTGTTGAAGATGGTCCAGCCAGGTTCTTCTAAAGATCAGGATGTTGTCTCGGAACACCATCATGAACATTCGTTGACAGTTTCGGAATATAACATTCATCAGGGCCTGGATGACTAAAGGAGCGCTTGTCAACCCAAATCATATTAAAACTCGGATGTTTAACCATAAATAAACGTGCAACGAAAACGAGCAAACGCTATAGTCCCAACGAAACAAAGAATGTCGATTGTTACTGGACGATGACGAGACCAGTACGATATTTGACAAAGCGGTCTAACTACAATTCGAAGCAGCAAAGCAGCACACCACCCAACTTGGACGGGTCATACATATCAAAGATAAGTAAAGGAAGGGGAAACTTTGCGAAAACGAATTGTACAAGCCAAAAGCCAAACTCCTACAGTACTCCTCATGCATGACATTGTGATGGACAAGTTGACTACAAAACAAGTTGTTTCACATGACGTACGTTTCGCCGTATGGTTCGTGACGGCTCATCAGGTGTGCAATTTGAAACTTGGATGTTGAGCCATAAATAAATGTGGAAAGGAAAAGGACATATAGATACGAGTTAAGAGTAACTCCCCATCACTGTAACTGGATACCATATACAGTCAGAAAGTGCAATAACTAGGCACAAAACTGACAAGAGTACTGAGACATTCGACGTCCTGACACCTAGCTACAACACATCTCCGTAGCGCTAACCGACAGCCTTCCAACTTGGAAGGTTCAAGGTTATGGAAATACCAAAGAGGGGAAGGCAAGCGCAACGAAAACGAGCAAAAGCTATAGTCCCAACGAAACCAAGAATGTCGATTGTTACTGGACGATGACGAGACCAGTACGATATTTGACAAAGCGGTCTAACTACAATTCGAAGCAGTAAAGCAGCACCCCACCCAACTTGGTCTACGATGAGGTCGAATCTGCTGGCGGCAAGGTACAGGTGGCACTTGCGTACAGCCCAGACAACAGCAAGACATTCAAGCTCAATCATAGCGTAGCGGCTTTCAGTGTCGGTGATAAAGCGGCTACCACATTGGACGAGGCGCCAGCCCGACGGGTGCAGTTGTAACAGTGTATAGCCGAGACCTTTCGTGCGGGATGCATCTGTTTCCAGACGTGTTTCCAGACCAGGTTGGTAATACGCCAGAATAGGGGGTTCGACCAGAGCATTCTTCACACGGTTGAACGCATCGGTGTGTGGCGTTTCCCACTGGAAAACAGCAGACGTCTTCAGCAGACTACGAATTGGTGTCGCCAGCTCGGCGATAGCAGGTGTAAACTCAGCAAGCTGATTTACGAGGCCCATGAACGATCGGAGATCGGTCCGATTCGTCGGAGTGGAGAAGTCGCGGATAGCGGAGAGCTTAGCGTCATCGACAGTCCAACAGTCAGCATTCAGGATGTAGCCGCAGAACTCGATCTCGGTAGCGGCGAACACAAACTTCTTCGCGCTAAGGGTTACGCCGTGCTCGCGCGCACACAACAATACGCGCCGGACGCGTACCACATGGTCACCAAGGTCATCATCATAGACGAGACAGTCGTCGACGACCCTTTTTAAGTTGGTGATGTTGTCGAGTGCCGTGCTCATACGGCGGTTATACTCGTCTCCGGCCGAGATGAGGCCCTGCGGATTGCGCAAGTACTGATACCGGCCCCATGGAGTGACAAACGTTGTCAATGGCCGCGCTGCTTCGCTGAGTGACACTTGCCAGTAGCCATGTCGAGCATCAAGCTTCGTAAAGAAGCGACCGCTGACACTGGTGACGACATCTTGAGGTGGCTGCGTCGGATGCGTGGGGCGTTGGATCTGATCATTCAGTTTCTTGAAGTCCACCGTTAGACGCTTTTCAGTGGTGCCCTTCTTGTTGACTATAACAATAGGGTGGCAGCGGTCGCGGGGTTCAGAGACAGGCTCAATGATGCCATCCTTCACCATGTTGTCAAGCTGTTCCTTGATCTGGTCCCGAAACCCATAGGGCACTGGTCTAGCATGATAAACACAGGAAGGTGTAGCGTCTGGTTCGAGCTGAATGTCCATTGACGGACCAGACATGGGCTTCAGACTGTCAGAGTCGAACACGTCAGAAAACTCCTCCAGGAGCTCAGTGCGAATTTAGTCGGCGGTGGGCTCAGGTGCTGGCTTGCGCTCAACTCGGCAAACAGAAGGCCAGTTGGGCGGCAGCAATCCGAGGGTACACAGGGATGTCCGGGAGAGTAAGGCATCCGACAGCTCGGAGTACAAGTGTATGGTGGTGCGGTGAGTCTTGGAGCCTAGCCCAAGACTGGAACTGAACTGGCCAACGGATATGAGAGGTTGACCGTTCACACCAGTGACAACATCTGGGTCCTCCGCCAGGTTTTCTGGGAATCCACCCAGAAGCCATGGTTGGCTATAAAAACCCTGCAATCGCCACGCAAAGTCGTCATTGGCTACCCCAGCCATGTATTGCTTGGAATAAAATAAAATAAATAAATAAATAAATAAGAAGGTCAAGATGACGAAGACCAATGGCGTCGACATCACTGCCGGTGTCCGGTATCCAGTTAATGGCTGCACCTGTCTCCTCCGTGTTGAGCGTAGTCGTCACAGACACGGTGCCTTGTTGCCCGGATGACGCTTGCTGGAGCTTCAGCTGGCCGATCTTGGAACCACGTGGCTGCTTGGATTTCTTCGGGTACATTATTTTCAAAATGTCCAGTGGCTTTGCAGCCGTTACAAGTTTTTCCAGCAGAGGGGCAGGCAGACTTGGTATGCGTAGAGCGGCCACACTGGGGACATTTCTTGGGTGATGAATAAGCAGACTGGGGTGCTGCCTTAGAGGTGGCGTCCGGCGCCGGCTTGTCACCAAAGCGTTTCTGACGTTGGTAATGTGACCTACGGGCGGCGTTGATCGATGCTGACGGCAGAATACCATCCCCAGTTTGCTTTGCTGCTTCCTCAGCACGGAAAATCTTTGCGCGGTAGCTAGTGTCAGGGATTGTTCGGCTAACAATTTGTGCCGAGTGTCGTCATCGTGCACACCCACAACAATCCGGTCACGGAGGATCTCCTCGTGTACTTGCACCAGCATCTTGGGGCAACTGCTGCACATGCGGGCAGACCATGCTGAACAGACTCGCAAGTCGGCGAAGTCGCAGTCAGCAAAGGACTCCTTTAAACCGGTGTAAAAAGCATCAACGGTTTCACCACGTTGCTGGCATCGGTTATATAAGTCTATCCGATCCAGCAACGGGTTACGTTGACTACGGATATACTTTTTGACTGCACAGATTATGTCCGGGACATCGGCATTAGTGGCCACGGCGATGATCCCCTCGTGCAAATCACGCCTTATGTCTTCATCTAGTGCCTGGCGTAGAGCACTCACTCGTGTGAGTCGGTCCTGAACGGACAGTTTCTGGCATCTCGCGTAATACTCCCAAGCCTCCTCCCATGCATTGAGGTCCGCGAGCGTGGCAGAAGAAAGCAGGATGGGCCGTTCCAACAAGATTTTTTTCGTCGTGGGCTGCTGCGATGTGGATGTATTGGAGCTACTCAACAGGGCAGTCAGGCGTGCCTCGCGGTCCGCTGCGGCTGTCATCTGTGCCTGCATGAAGGTTAACAGAGCCTGAACATCAGAGCTGACAGGTAAGTTTGGCTTGGCTGCTGCGCCAGAGACAGCATCACTACCAGAGTCAGACATTGTGGATCGAAACAAATTTACAGCACTCGCACGAGGGTCACACCACTGAAACAACAGGCCGGGATTGTCAGGTCACAGCGGGTGATCTGACCTACAGCCTACAACACTACTACTTCTACCACTACGGGTAAGAAACTAGTTCACTGCGCCATGTGATAAACGTATTGGTTTATTCTAATTAGGGCTGAGTCGGGTAGCATTTTCTTCGAGTATCGGGTCCGGGTAGTTTTCCACGGGTAGCACGGGTACCCGATCGGATAATGTTTCCATAGTAAGACCACAATGCACACCGGCCCCTTCCCTTGCGCATTGGGTAGACATGCGTGAATTATTTGTACACGTGCACTGCGCATGATGTCATCTGCGACCTCGGGTTTTCGGGCACTATTCGGTACCCGACTACCCGAGGTCCTCACGGGTAGCACGGGTACCTGACTACTCGTGCACACCACTAATTCTAATAAATACTTTGTAGTAGTCTCCATTGAGGAGGGAGTGGAAAAGAACAACAAAACAAAGAACAGCACAACAGAATCAGCATGCTCAATGTGTAGTCATGCGTGCATGCCCAATACTAGTGCATGAAGTAAGCTGACGTAAGCTGACGTACAATAAGACAGATGCACGCGGGTGGTTGCATATAGGATAGCGTTCATTATAATGCAACATCAAAATATAAGTAGTCAAATATATTGTGTATTTGGCTAAGCAGTCAAATATGCGATATATTTGACCGCTTAGGTATCAAAGAAATTAGTGGGGTCAAATACTAAGAAGGCGATAAATTGTTATAGGGGTAATATCGTTATAGCAATACCGTAAAAGCTTGTGTATGCGCCCACTCGAAATTACGCCCACCCTCCGTGTACACGCCCAATCAGGGGAAGTCAACACTTTTTGTTTCGAAATAGCTCCCACGCCCATGTATACGCCCAGGTATGCCGGAAACACCAGTACATGTACAGGTACTGATACCCAATACTTACTGCTATCCCTATTTCAAGTATACGCCCGTGCCGTTGTATACGCCCAGGAAATCGAGGCTGCTATTCTTTATACCTCACTCCATATACACTTACAGTTTTAGGCATGCTCTCCCTTAGTGGTGTATATATCTCCATATACACCGCTAAGGGAAATTAGCAGTAGTTGTCAGCAAGGAACAAGCCATTAGGAGGTCACACACGGTGAATATGGAGAGGTATAAATATATTATAACAAAGGAACCTCGTGTATATCGAGATATATACACCAGTTATAAAAACCTCGGCTTCGCCTCGGTTTTCATACTGGTGTATATATCTCTATATACACTCGGTTCCTTGTTATAATATATACATACGCCCGGGGGCCTATACACGGTCTTTTACGGTATTGCTATAGAGGTAAGACATTGTATACAAAGGTCAATGGAGTGATTTGGTTTGGCAGAAAAATATCGTTATAAGGGTAATATCGTTATAAAGGTTATCATTCTAAGGGTAGGTCGACTGTACCCTGAACGATACCGAATAAGTCGTCAATATTGGGCAAGTATGCCTTGTATTTTATTATGATCTTATAATCTTGTTCAAGTTCCTCCAATCACAAACCGACTGTAAATAAGCGTCATCTCCATCGGTTTCTATTGAACTGGCCTGTGATTCCGCCAAGCGTGCCAAAGCTGCTGCTGCAAATCGTCGCGTGGAAATTGAAGACCTGGTTTGCGCTGACGTTCGTAGTATGCTAGATACATCAACTGTTCGCCAGCTTGAGCACCTTTCCGCCAAGGTTGTCTCTGGCTAGCTGAACACTCTGCCCTTGAAGGAGCATGGATTAAGCCTGTCGATGTGTGACTTCCTCGATGCCATTGCATTTAGGCATGGATGGCCTCTGAAAGATGTACCATTAACGTGTGCATTGCCCAATGATTGCAAGTCAGCACATGCCATGTGTTGTCTGACGGCGGCTTCCCCACCGTCAGGAAAAATGTTATAATAATTATGAAGTGCGTGACATCTTTGCTGATTTTCTAACTAACATTTGCCCAGACGTAGCAATTGAACCTTTGTTAGCTCCCTTTCAGGGTGAGGTATTCACTGCAGCCAGTACTCTCACCGCAAATGATGCACGCTTGGACATTCGTGTACTTCTAGTACGAGAGTTTTGGACTTGTACTAAAAACACATTTAAATTTATTTATCGATGCACGAGTGTTCCATCCAGATGCAGCTCCACATGCTAGTAGGAATATTTCAGCGTTTTTTCTGCAACACGAGAGGCAGAAGAAATTTCATGTTCACCGTCAGAAATGTACTCCGCTTGTCTTTTCCACGGCTGAAAGAACATCCCAGAATGTTTCTAAAGCGCTTGCGTGGCATGTTGGCGCAGCATGTTGGCAAAACCTATGGGCACGTGATGTCATACCTGTGATGCCAGCTATCCTTTGTCGTACTTCGTGCAGCCATCATGTGAGTAAGAAAAGCGCGCTCCGTGAAACATTGCCCTACCAATGCCTTGCGCCCCTTGGCGATAGACTTATCCTGTGACAGTGCTCGCTTCATTGAATTTTCCTGTGTTTGAGTAGGGTTCCAATTTTCTTATCCCATTTTTGCTTTCATGCAATTGTTTTCATTACTTGACTTGTGTTCTATTCCTCCTATTACGGTTTACCGCCTGGTATGTTAACGGCTATCACTGAACCCAATTATTCACAAATATTCTTAATGAAATCTTCTCCTCTCCCTTTGTAGACACCTGGAGAATAATCAACTTGCAAGCCTTCCTACAAATGTATTTGCCAACCTACCAGCCTTTCAGTTCCTGTAAGTTAACCCTTATTCCGGGTTGTTGGACCCAAACGGAGCCCAGGGGTATGATTTTTGAAATATTTTTACTTTGCTGCATTACATCTCCCTGAAACTTCATGTATTTCTCACAGACACATTACCCGAGGTAAATTCTCAATCTGCGGATGAACTTGTTTCGCCCTTTGTGGATTCATGAGCGTAGCACAGAGGAAATGAGGCCAAACCTGGTGGCAATGAAAAATAAATTTTCCAAAGCCCTATTTAAATATACCAGGCCCGAAAGTACCCTGTCGTAGTGCTCAAACTGACAAGTCAGTGAGCTCCAGGATAACGCAAACGGCAAAAACGCTACCCCACACAAGCGTACTCAACTGCTACATGAGCAGGAGCAAAATCATAGATCTGCGAACAGACCTGTTTCGTCCTTTGTTGACTCATCAGTGCAGCACAGAGGAATTTTTTCTATTTTTTTACTAGAGCCACGTTAACCCGTCATGTGTGAGCCATGAATAAGGGGAGGTGGCGTGGTCTGGGATGCTCTGTCGACCTTGGGTCTCGGCTTCATCACAACCAGGCGCGCCAATAGAAGAGAGAGAGAGAGGAAGAGAGCGAGAGAGAGAGAGAGAGAGAGAGAGAGAGAGAGAGAGAGAGAGAGAGAGAGAGAGAGAGAGAGAGAGAGAGAGAGAGAGAGAGAGAGAGAGAGAGAGAAGAGAGAGACAGAGAGAGAGACACAGAGACACAGAGACACAGAGACACAGAGACACAGAGAGAGAGAGAGAGAGAGAGAGAGAGAGAGAGAGAGAGAGAGAGAGAGAGAGAGAGAGAGAGAGAGAGAGAGAGAGAGAGAGAGAGAGAGAGAAAGAGAGACAGAGAAAGAGAGAGCGTCCCATTTATAAAGACAGGTATGTCTAACAAATGAGGACTGAGACCTCTACAACAGGGTTTTTACGCCTGAAAGCAGGTGCATGATTTAACCAGCAGGTTGTCAGTCTAGATTTTATGCGCAGATGGAGAAAAAAATGCGCAGAATTTTTGTAATGAGATGAAAAGCAGAAATAATAAGAAATAATAAGAAAAGGTGAAATGAAAGCCTGCTCACGAACCCCGCCCAGCCTTGCAAACTGGGTATGGTGCATTAAGAACCCGGTTCAACGCTCCAGCAAGCGCTCTCCACTCAAGGTGTTCACAGCAACTGATAGGAACTTATATAGGGAAATTATTGAAAAGAAATAATAAGATAAAGAGAATAAATTTCAACGCACCTCAATAAACGGAGGCCCACATACAGTAGCTCAGAAAAGTGGATCTTCCGACCAGTGTTTTTGTTGACGTCGCAACCAGATGATGTAGCTGCTTCGCAGAGACGTCTTACTGCACAAATTACAAATAAATTTTATTCTTCGATTAGGAAACCCAAGCGCTTTCAGAGCCCTCCAAAGAGAGTTCGGGATGAAACCACGCACACCTACCTCAACCGAAAAAGAAACGACCTGCCACCCGTTTGCTCGGCATTGATCGGCCAGATCCGCATACCGCCTGTCCTTCCGCAAGTTACTGACACTGAATCTGTCCTCAGGACAAACTGTCAACTCCATCCAGAATACAATCCTACGACTCGTAGAGTGCAGAACTATATCTGGTCTTAGGGTGGTAAGTGAAACACAGCTGGAAATCTTAGCCTGTGGAGCTCCGTGAGTAGCCATTTCTCCGGCGACTCCCTCAGAAATTGGGATCCCTACCACCATGCGTTGTCTACAGCCAGGTCACAGGCCTTCTTGCCGCATATGCCCTTGTCAGCTGTGTTGATCTTGCCCGGAACATGCTTCCACTGGCCTACATGAGTAGCTGTCTGAATTTCAGCAATCTTGTTGGCCACGTCCACTTTGAAGTCCCTGGAGTGTGATCTGACCCAATACAGAACGCTCTGTGAGTCAGTCCAGAGGACGTGCTCCTTGACCGGAATACCGATCAACTACAGCACTCACATGTACTCCTTAACCAGACGAAGACGCAAATACTCACCATACCACACCATAGAGCTACAGCCCTTGACATCAATGTTGTATGCAATTCATAAGTCCTACCAGTAGTCACATCTGCCAAATACCTTGGTCTGCATTTTGACTCGGCCATGAGTTGGACCACAACGGTGGGCCATGTTGCTCGTCGTGTTGCCTGCAAAATTGCCGTCCTACTGCGACATGCTTCCTCGCTGCCATATCCATGCCGACTCACCTTATTTAGATCTATCATTTTGCCTGAATTTTTGTATGCTTCTATTAGTTACTACCCGTATTTGTCAGTTGCTCAGGAACAACGGCTACATAGGCTGTTCAAATGTGCCGCTCGGGCAGTCTGCAAGTCGCCACCGTGGACCAGTACTGCTTCCTTGCTAAATCGAATGTATGTATGTGATCTGTCGGTTTCTGTGCACTTGAATATGTTTTGTTTCATCTGGCGATGTTTGCATGATGCATGTAGCACCCTATTTCAGTCCTTTTTGCTGTCATGCCCTCAACTCGCACTCGAGAAGGCCAAACCAACTTGCTTGTGGTCCCACCTGCTAGCACTGCTCATTCTGCTTATCGCCTAATGCACGCTGGAGCCATTATGTGGAATAGATTGCCACCAGCAGCAAAATGTTCAAATACGTATTTGGATTTCAAATCTCAAGGCTTGCAGTATAATTATATTATCAGCGACATAGGGTTTCCAATAGGGTTTCCAATGCTCCCTGGATTGATATCTGTTCGTTACAACCAACCTTCCATTTCCTTTTCTTTCTCTTTTTCTCCCATCTCTACTTTTCCACAATATCCTTTAGCATTTTATTCACAGTGGGTCCAATGTTATTAGGCATTTTGCCTGTTTTGATTTCCACTATAAGTAATGTATACACAAGAGTGGGTCGTCCCAATCATATCCACTGATCCAGATATCTTGCAGTATCTGTCGATCGAGTACTGTCACAGGCGTTGCCATTCCCAGCGGAGGGAACACCGTTGCCAGCAAACTTGAGGAAGGTACGCTTTGTGAAGTCTGTGATGTCACCTGGCTTATGAGGCTTGAAGCTAAACTCATCAGTAACTGCAGGCCACAGTACTCCTAGCGTCTTCACACTTGGTAGGTTACTCGAATCGAGATTTATCTCTGATAGCAAGATATTCTGCTGGACTATGCTGCAAAACTTCGGGCGAATTAGACCGACACATTCGAACACGCATTCCTGCTGATGCTCACATCTGCGACAGCTCATGGTACAACGCAATAACGTTTTCTGGTGACTTCTCAGAGTCCATGCTTTTATCCATGTACGTGGACTTGATGATCGTATCAGCTGCTCTGGGGTGTTTGCTGCTGTGATTGCTCGCACATTCCTAGGACACATACTTTACCAAGAATGACGAGGCATTAACACTGAACACGGCACGTGTGAACTCGTATTCTTTGGGCTGACATCCAGGTTCCGCCATAGGAAACGTAGACATGGCCGGTCTTGTTTTCTGACTTGAATCTGCAGGTACATCTCTGCTATATCGCAGACCAGAGCAATGGGTTGGTGACGGAAGCGCAACAAACCGTCTAGCAGTGATCGTTGCAGCTTAGGTTCTGTGTGTATCATATCGTTCAGCGACACACCATTGCAGGATGATGAGGCATCGAACACAATCCTCGTCTTCGTTGTGGTGCCATCTGCCTTCACAATCGCAAAGTGTGGCAAGTACCACTTTCGGTCGGGCTTAGCCTCTTCAGGGGACACCTTCCGGATGTACCCTTCTGAAAGTACGTGCTGATATTGTCTGAATAGGACTTTTCTCCGACGGCGTCCTTCCGCAGGCGCTTCTCGGTGTTGAACTGGCTGCTGCAAGCCATAGCAATTTCGTAACTGCTCGCCCCTCCAAACGACAAGCTTCTCCTAGTACGAACAACATTTTTCGGTTCAACAGTTGATGCAAAAGTGACTGGATTGTTGCATGTAGTTTTTGAATTTTACGGCAAGGGGACTGATGAAATCAGTGACCGGTCCTACAGTCACCATTGGGCGCGAGCTGGAGGTTCCATCAGCAAGGGTAACATTCAGCGGCTCTGGACGGGAGGCGGTTGAAAACTGATGTCGTTCCACAAAGCTCTGCGACATGAAATCGTGTGTAGAGCCAGACGCATTGCGGCACGACGCCCATTCATTTTCCCGTCAACTGGCAGCAGCTCATGCTCGTTATCAATGGGTACACTACTGATGTGTGCTGGCACGGTTGTTTGAACGTCCAGTGGTGTCCGGTGCTGCAGGTGACTCCGTGACTCCATCACCATCGTTCTCCACAGCAAGGTCCGGTTCCTAGCACGCCAGGTCGCTAAAACGATTACTCACAAAAAGTGGGGGTGGATTGGGCGTCTCACGCGTATCCAGCAAGCGCAGTACTCCTCTTACTGCCTCGAAGCGTTTGGGTGACGATTTTGCTGGTTGGGCTGCGGACAATTCCGCGCAATATGACCTGGTCGACGAGAGTTGAACCATACGAATTCTCCATGCTGAGGAACGCATTCACCGCGCTTGCTGTTCTCCGGGCTAGCGCCTTGCCTCCGCCAGTTTCTGCCAAGAGAGCGACACTGTTTCGTGGAGCGGTGCGTCTTTGGCATGGTAGAGCACTCAGCCTCGGTGCTCGGATAGCTTCCATCACTGTATTCGAGGGGTTCTCTGAGCGCAATGAAACCGTGTGTATCCCAGCACTGCGTGTGGATGCTGCAGACCTATGTCCCTCGACTACCCACCGCCATCTAGGAATCACCCTGGATCCCCGCCTGTCCTTCCAGACCCACATCAATAGTGTCACCTCCAACTTTCGTCGTCGTGTGGTTCTGCTATCGTACATGTCACCCAATCTGACCCCTGCTCTCATTGCCTGCCTCTACAAAGGAAACGTCCGTCCCTCCATCGAGTATGCTTCTCCTCTGTGGAATAACAAACTGACAGCAGGGAATATTGACACTTTGGAACGATTGCAAGCACGCGTGGCCACGCAGTATTTACATCGTCGGAAAGTGCCCATTCCTCATGGTATGGAGAACGTGTTTGAAGCTGCTGAATGGGAAATTATTGCGTGGCGGCGGCACATACATTGTCTCCAACTGTGTTACCGTTTCACCCGCCAATACCCGGACACCCCCAATAATTTCAACATAGTTCTATCTAAGATTGCGTTTGGTTGGGCATTTTCAGAATGTAAATGACAACCATTCTGGAATGGGAATCGGCAAGAATCACCTGACCAAACTAACGCGCCAGAATCAATTAGGAATCACTTGACATAACAATTCCATGATGTCGTAGTGGAACGGCGGCTGTCTTTTCTTTTATCCGACTCTAGTTTCCTTGAGAGAGTCATGGTACTTCTGAGCGCATGATTTAAGGCACTTGAACCTGTTGCTACATTGTTTGGCTCGTGGCAGCCATTATCATTTTTGATTCCGGAATGAGAATGCTCATTCCAGCATGTGAGGTGGAATGATCATTCTCCAAAAAGAATCATTCTCAGCGATTCCCATTCTGGAATCATGTGGAATGTGACCAACCTAACGCACTTTTTTGACCAACCAAACGGGCGAGAATGATTCCGAGTGATTCCAAGTGATTCCCATTTGGGAATGTGACCAACCAAACGTAACCGAAGAGTGCACGACGTCCTCACGTTTACCTCCTGCCCACTCACACTGGTCCCTGTTTCAGCTCCACTCTACTACATTCCATGATCACCACGTGAAACTCCCTGCCTACTGAGATTAGGATATCTGAAACCCGTGGTGCATTTAGCCGGCACGTTAAGTCCCATTTCCACAGGTATAGATTCCATCCTCGAGGTTTTCTCACTTCCTGATTACCCCCCCCCCCCCTTCTTTACCAGTACCCTTTTCGCTTGCTTCTACTCAGACTTCTTTAAAATTAACCTTTTCACATTAAAAATATCAATTGTGCACTCATAAATATGTATAAACAATTAAAATGAAACAATTCCAGAACGTTTTCGTGTGACTATCATCAGTGGAACATCGTCACATAGTAAGAATCACAAAGACAACCAGTTATATAGCTAGAGTAATATGAAAAGAAGCGTGAGAATGCAGCACAGCTAGCGGTTATGCATGACGCGTGTAGTGTGAACCTTTGCAGTGTATCTGAGAATGGTAGCAGTAGATATATGTGGCAGCTGTGAGTGCGTGTGGACAAAACTAGTGAGTGTGTATTATTTAAAAAGTGTGAGTGCTACAACATTTCTTTAAGCAGTTGCAGTTGCAGTTGCAGTTGCAGGTGTTAGAAGCTGTATATATTCGCACACGTGACCCTGTTCTATGCAAGCAAAAAGAAAATGTTGTAGCACTCACACTTTTTAAATAATACGCACTCACCAGTTTTTGTCCACACGCACTCACAGCTGCCACATTCATCTACTGCTACCATTCTCAGATACACTGCAAAGGTTCACACTACACGCGTTCTGCATAACCGCTAGCTGTGCTGCATTCTCACGCTTCTTTTCATATTACTCTAGCTATATAACTGGTTGTTTTAGTGATTCTTACTATGTGAAGATGTTCCACTGATGATAGTCACACGAAAACGTTCTGGAATTGTTTCATTTTAATTGTTTATACATGGTTATGAGTGCACAATTGATATTTTTCATTGCTATTTTACGACTGTTGTCTCCTCGTCGGTTATTTAAATACTTTTCACATTAATCTTTTTTATCTTAATATTTTCTTCCTTTTAAAAATTGCACCCTATTGTACACGTATTGTACAAGTATATTTATTCTCGGAGACCCTCTTGATTTAGGCTTCGGCCTTTGGGGAATCCCTCAAATAATAATAATAATAATTGTGAAAAGAAGAAAGATAAAATGTAACGAGTTATGACTAACTGTCCACCAACGTAACCAGATCTTGTACAGTGAGCGTTTGCGACAAAATGGCACAAAACTGACAAGCGGAAAGACCGTTTCAAAGGAATAATCAACTTCATCAACCCAACAAGTTATAATAAGTGTGAAAGCTGGCAATAAGCGTAGTGTGTACCTCAGGTGCTAGACATGAGGTGAGAACTGTTACACACGTCTCTGGAAGGTTGCGGAGATGTGGGAGCTGGGGTCCCGACTTGCTGCTTTATCAAGTCTGACTCTCTCCCCCACATAATCTGGCCTGAAAGATGCACTGGGCCGCCCACTAGTCTGGTTGCGAATGTCATCACCACCTTCCTTTTCAACTCAATGGGTAGCTCTCCTGGCCTGCGGAGCTCCGTGAGTGGCCACTTCTCCGGCGACTCCCTCAGGAATTGCGCCCCAAAGAGAGCATACCTCAAAAATTTCGACCGAAATCGGAGAGATCCACTTGCACACATACTTTTGTATTCTCAGACATGCTCTCCCCTGAGGGTCTCAGGCAACCCCAAAATGAAATTCATTGATATGTAATTCCAAGGTTTATCTTGTATGGAGGCAAACCATACCTAGGCTGCCCACTCTTGGTAGGCTGAAAAATATCACATGATTCGACGAACCTCATGCTTGTGAAAACCCGAAAAGCAAGGCTGGGCCCTCTCTCCGATTTTTGCAAGTAGGAACCCTTTAGGGTCTACGAGTACAACAACCATGGGAAAGAGCTCGTTGCATAACTTACGGACACCTTCGACTGAATATTGGGTCGAAAACAAGCGCTGCTAAAACGTACACGATGGAGCTAAGAACAGACCACCACCATGCAAACATTACCTCACCTGAGGAGTCTTCACATCACCACCACATACAGCAATGGCTACATCCAGGAAAACAATGGCCATCATCTCCAAATATCACCAAATTTCATCGCTGAAATAGCCGAATTTCAAGGGCCATAGCGGGAACCATTTATAGCGTCTAATTTTTTCTGATCCATGCACTGCAGGCAATAGACTATTTCCACTACCACCCAGGACATGTCTCGTAAAAAGTGTTCCACGTTCTCTGGAATTATTTTATTTGGATTATTTTCACTTCACCACATTGCAACTTTGCAATTTCCTACCCGACGACGGAAAGCGCCTCCTCAAGCTCCAACACCAGGCACCGCTCCAGACGCCAGCATGCCAAACACTGCAGCGTGGTCACCTCTACCTAGTCTGACAATAAATTTGAACTGACAATCCTCGTCTGGCTTGAACCTCGTGTGAAAGGTGCATCGAAAAGTTCCTTCAAGACAAATATCGGAGTCCCTCAAGGGGACAGTCTTTCTCCAGTGCTTTTCACCATTTACCTGGACGCTGCTCTCCGGGACCTACGACAGGAGCTGCCATCTCGCCTGCTGTGGACAATGACCTGCCGCTGGATATCGCATACGCGGACGATGTTGATTTTGTGAGCCGGGATGAGACGTTTCTCAGTGAAGTTGAAAAACAAGCTCCAGCAGTTCTTGCGAGATGGAACCTGAACGTTAATCCCTCCAAGACAGAGCATACCACCGTCGCCCGATTTCCCGATAGGAACCAAGAAACGTGGCGTACTGTCCGCAAACTAAGCTCCCTCCTGGGTGACGCCGAAGATGCTGCTCGGAGGCGTCAACTGGCCGCCGCCTTGAACTCACTCCTCAAGATCTGGACCCGGAGGCGCAAGATCAGTGAAGGTCTTCGGCGGAGGCTCTACAACGCGTACGTCATCCCAGTCCTTACCTACAACTGCGGCACTTGGGGCCTACCGATGTCGGAGCTCGCGCGAATGGATTCGTTCCACAGGACCCAGCTAAGGAGCATTTTCGACATGCGATACCCTAAACGAATTAGCAATGACACTCTGTATAAGCGCTGCGGAGCTGTCCCCATCACCGAGATGATCACAAGGCAGCGCTACAGTCTCGCAGGCCATATCTTTCGTTTGGCCCCAACTGCTCCTCCACAGTTGGCAGTGGATATGTATCTTCGCCTGGCCAACGACAAGGGCACTGAACGCTTCAGGGGTCGACCTCGGACGACTTTGGTAACGGTCTTGCAGACGGGACTGTTATCATGGCATGGACTTACCCTCCACCAGCCGCTAGATGTTGACGCAGTCCGCACAATGGCAGCAGACCGACAGGCATGGCGTGGAGCCCGCCCCACCTAACAGGACTGATCAGACATGTTGTATGCATATTTCTATTTTATACTTTGGATGAAATTTTCCATTAGTCATATTGGTATTGTTGCTAACGGCTTTTGTTGACGTCACTTCTGTCATTTCATTGTATTGTATTACTCTTCAGACATCAATCCTGAATGGCATAAGCGAGGGTGGCACCCACGCCACCTACGCGGACATGCTTTAATAGCAAAGTTCTGCAGAAGTGCAAAAACAAATTGAACAAATCTCGATTTGTGCGATCGAATGATGATATTTTTGCGTCCTGAAACTGGCCGTGTGCCGACCACTGCGTGCCATCGCAGATCGACAGATTCGATCTAGTTGATCAACAATCAAGATCAGAATCAAAATCGGAACAATCAAGTGGTTTCCATGTGTTCAAGATGGTCTTGCCAGGTTCTGCTAAAGATCAGGATGTCGTCTAGAAACATCATTATGAACTTGAGAAAACAGGGTCGGAATATATCATTCATCAGGGCCTGGACGACTAAAGGAGCGTTTGTTAAACCACAATCATATTACACGACAATTGAAATGACCAAGTGTGGTGTTTATCGCCCTCTTTGGTACGTCTTCTTGACGGATTCAAATTTGATTGTATTCCGCGCGCAAGTCAAGCTTGGTGAAATAGGAGCTACCCTGAACGATATCGAATAAGTCGTCTATATTGGGCAAGTATGACTTGTTCTTAATTGTGATCTTATATCTTGTTCAAGTTCCTCCAATCACAAACCGACTGTAAAGAAGCGTCATCTCCATCGGTTTCTATTGAACTGGCCTGTGATTCCGCCAAGCGTGCCAAAGCTGCTGATGCAAATCGTCGCGTGGAAATTGAAGACCTGGTTTGCGCTGACGTTCGTAGTATGCTAGATACATCAACTGTTCGCCAGCTTGAGCACCTTTCCGCCAAGGTTGTCTCTGGCTAGCTGAACACTCTGCCCTTGAAGGAGCATGGATTAAGCCTGTCGATGTGTGACTTCCTCGATGCCATTGCAATGAGGCATGGATGGACTCTGAAAGATGTACCATTAACGTGTGCAGGGCCCAATGATTGCACAGCAGCACATGCCATGTGTTGTCTGACGGGGGCTTCCCCACCGTCAGGAAAAATGTTATAATATTACGAAGTGCGTGACATCTTTGCTGATTTGCTAACTAAAGGTTGCCCAGACATAGCGATTGAACCTTTGTTAGCTCCCTTTCAGGGTGAGGTATTCACTGCAGCCAGTACTCTCACAGCAAATGACGCAAGTTTGGACATTCGTGTACTTCGAGTACGAGGGTTTTGGACTTGTACGCAAAAAACATTTAAATTTTTTTTATCGATGCACGAGAGGCATCTGCAACACGAGAGGCAGGACAAATTTCATGTTCAGCATTAGAAATTTACTCTGCTTGTCTTTTCCACGGCTGAAAGAACATCCCCAGAATGTTTCAAAAGCGCTTGCGTGGCATGTTGGCGCAGCATAATGGCAAACCCTATAGGCATGTTATGTCATACCTGCTATGTCAGCTATCCATTGCCGTACTTCGCACAACCATCATGTGCATAGGAAGAGCGCGCTCCGCGAAACATCGCCCTGCTAATGCCTTGCGCCCCTTGGCGATGGATTTATTCTGTGACAGTGCTCGCTTCATTGAATTTTGTTGTGTTTGAGTAGGGTTCCAATTTTCTTATCCCATTCTTGCTTTCATGCAATTGTTCATGCAGTCCTTGACTTGTGTTCTACTCCTCCTATTATATGTTTACCGCCTGGTATGTTAGCGGCCATCGCTGAACCCAAATATTCGCAAATACTTGTTTGACCTTTTCTCCTCTCCCTTTTTAGAATCATGGCGAATAATCAACTTGCAAGCCTTCCTACAAATGTATTTGGCAACCTACCAGCCCTTCAAACCCTGTAAGTTAAGCCTGATTCCGGGTTGTTGGATCCAAACGCACCCCAGGGTTTGAAATATTTTTACTTTGCTGCATCACATCTCCCTGAAACTTCATGTATTTCTCACAGACACATTACCCGAGGTAAATACTCAATCTGCGGATAGACCTGTTTCGTCCTTTGTGGACTCATGAGCGCAGAACAGAGGAAATGAGGCCAACCCTGGTGGCAATGAAAAATAAAATTTCCAAAGCCTTATTTAATTAAACCAGGCCCGAACGTACCCTGTCAGAATGCTCAAACTGACAAGTGAATGAGCTCCGGGGTAACGCAAACGGCAAAAGCGTTACCCCACACTAGAGTGCTCAACTGCTACAAGAGCAGGAGCGGAATCCTCAATCTGCTTACAGACCTGTTTCGTCCTTTCTGGACTCATCAGTGCAGCACAGAGGAAATGAGGCCGAAACTTATAACAGGAGAAAATAACTCAATCTGCGGACAGAGCTGTTCCAAACCTGTTTTGTCCTTTGTGGACTGACTCATCAGCGCAGAACAGAGAAAATGAGGCCGAACCCGATAGCAATGAAAAATAAATTAACCCTCATGCCACACAAGATTGTGTCTCCAGCATGAATAATCATGAGCCTGTGATCGGTAATCAAGTATGACGTACATGTACTCAGTATGAGGTCATGATTATTATGATCACACATCAGAGAGGCAAGGACAACAGAAGCGACCCGCGGGGTCGTGCGCCGTCGGAACGGCTACGTGTACTACTAGGTTGCTATGGCAGCGGAACACTAAAATCTTAGTTCTCATGAATAGTTCGATGGTGCCGATGTGCGTGCACTATGCGACGCCCATCAGCAGCACCTGCGCCTCCAATAAAGTTACCGAATGGCTTGCGACACACAGGCTCTAGTAGTGCTGTGGCATGCCTGCAGACTTGCGAATGTACGTGCAATATGCCCTGCTGGACCAGCGGACTACCGGAATCAGGGCATACACTGGGGCGCCTCGATCCGCCATGTGTGTGGCTCCCCGGTGCGCAAGGAATGGCTGCTGATGCTTGAACCTAGCACTTTGTGTAGGACTGCCTTGATGTCGTTCGGCTTGAGATGGCGACCATCCTAAAATTTGAAGAGGGGTCGCTTGTTATTATTTGCTGGACCGAACGTAAGTCTCCAGGGCTCGGACGGGACATAAGGCTGGGTCAGCGTAGCGATGCAGCTCTACCTTCAAGCCTGTTTGTAATTGAGAACTGCCGGGGTAGGCGCGAGTATTATTGCGCCTTATTGTGCACTCATGAAGTTGATTGTTCCAACTAGGAACACACGCTTCTTGCCGAACTTGACACTTGACTGACTCACGACTGCCATCCGGAGCACACGAGGAGCACGTCGCACCTTCCACTCGGCAAACCTGCAAGAAAGCACCACTCCCTGCTCAATACACGGTGTTTCGGGGAATTCACCCCTCATCAGTTGAGCTTGAGTAGGCTGAGGAAGATTGTGCCTGAAAAGCACCACTTATATACTGCTCTCCAGGCCAAACCATTACCAGGGATACAAACTTACAGAGACGCTTTGTTTCCAGCGCGACAAACACCTCGTGAAGCTCCAGGTAGCAGCGTGAGTCAGAGTCGCTCATGGAGTTGTGAAAAACAGACGTTGAGAGCCAGTATAGCTATTCGCAACGCTGTCACCTCCAACAACTAGTCGCACGTCCGCGTGAGGGACAACAATACGAACTTAGAAGTTGCGACTTCGGCGGTTATAGTCATGAAGTTGATTGCTCCAACTAGGAACACACGCTTCTTGCCAAACTTGACACTTGACTGACTCACGACTGCCATTCGGAGCACACGAGGAGCACGTCGCACCTTCCACTCGGCAAACCTGCAAGAAAGCACCACTCCCTGCTCAATACACAGTGTTTCGGGGAATTCACCCCTCATCAGTTGAGCTTGCTCCGGATGGCAGTCGTGAGTCAGTCAAGTATCAAGTCTCCACGCTTGCTGGCCGAAGCCCCATTGACCGTGACGCGTGCGTACTCGCACACGTCAGCCGGGCTTCTCCACGTCGCCTTGCCTCGCCCCCGCCGGTTCCGTGGAGTTCCGGTTTTATTTCTCCTTGTTGATTAGCTCTCCCAAGATTGAGTGGTTGTTTTCTATATCCTTACCTAACTAATTCATAAGGAATGGTTTGCTCCCCACACCGGAGCTCGCGCTATTCCGCCGACTTTACTTGATACTTGACTGACTCACGACTGCCATCCAGAGCACACGAGAAGACCATCGAACCTTCGACTCGGCAAACCTGCAAGAGAGCACCACTCCCTGCTCAATACACAGTGTTTCGGGGAATTCACCCCTCATCAGTTGAGCTTGAGTAGGCTGAGGAAGATTGTGCCTAACTAATTCATTTCCAAGTATCAGTCCTTTTATTTACACTACTGTCGGAGTCCGCCGTTGTGAGTGCTGTGTGCAGGTGCGGAGTAATAGTAGTGGTGAATAATTGTTGTGCGTGCGTTACACAACAGAGTGGTGCCGAAACCCGCCTTGGATTTGAGGATCGTTGGGGCGTTCGTGTTGTAGTGTTCACCTGTGTTGGTGCGTTTGTGGCAGTGGTCGGTGCCCGTGCTTGTTTCCCGCAAGCTGTTCTACTAGGGTTTAGTATCGTTATTCGTAGTGTGTTCTGTTCAGTATGAGTCTCAAGCTGGGCAATTTCCTTTGTCCCTTCAAGGGCAAGGGGGACGATTTCAATGCATTTCTCTCGAAATTTGGTGTGTTGGCCAAAATATCAAAATGGACGTCGGACGACGACAAGATGAAACACCTTCCGCTCTTTCTGGACGGCGACGCTTTTCTTGTGTATGATCGATTGTCGGACACCGACAAGGCAGATCCGGATGTCGTGTTCTGCAAGTTGTCATCTGCGTTCGCCGTGATGAAGTCGCAGGCATACGGCCTGTTTGTACAGCGTAAGCTGAAACCCGATGAGTCGGTGGACGCGTACGTCTCCGATCTGCAGCGGTTGCTGGGCCTGTCTGGTCACAGCGCGACTGATGATGCGGATACTGTCGTGATAGAACAGTTCATCAGTGGGTTACCCGTAGAATTTATCCAGCCCCTGCGCATGGCCACTGCTGGGAAAAAATTGAAAGTGTCCGAGTGCGTGGAGCAGGTACGTGCTCTACAAGCTACGCATGCTGATTGTATACGCAGTCCGATGGTGGTCGCCAGTGCTGCAACTGGAGGTACTGGAGGTGCGTCCCGCAGCGTATTTTGCCACCAGTGCCACGAGCCTGGACATATTCACCGGAACTGTCCTCGCCGAAAGAGGCACCATGATCCTTATGGCGGTGGAGAACGAACATGCTTCTTCTTCGACAAGCCTGGCCATGTCAAGTCTGCGTGCCCGGAGCGCAAAGCTTGGATGGCGGCCTCCGCTGGCAAATCTGCTGCCAGGGTGTCAAAAGCTGACAAGAAAGCCCCAGTCCTGTGCATTTCAAGTGCCTCTGGTCCTGGCACCCTCCCGAGAATGCATGCGGACGTACGTTGTTGTGGTGTCAATTGTAACTGGGACCGTGTCACTGCTGTTATTGACACTGGGTCAACCCATACACTGATCTCTGCTAGCTGCACCTCAGTACTGCCGGCCAACTGCCCGGTCGATCGCACGTCGAATGTGCTCGTTGCCTTGGATGGCCAACTATTGCCTGTCGTTGGGACTGTTCGCCTGATGCTGAAACGTACTGACGGCCCAGTCCGTCTCTCACCAATCGAGGTTACAGCCACTGTCGTCAAGAGTTTGGATGCTGTGGATGCCTCCGTGCTCATCGGGACAGACATCATTGCTGCAGCTGGTGGTCTCAGCCTACAGTATGACGATGACAACTTATTGTGTGGTGTCCGTTTCGGTCAGGCCGTGACTGCAGATATTCCAGGTACTCCTCCGATGGTGCATCCTTCTCCGTATGTGTCGTAAGCTCTGATGGTGATGACACTGTGTTGCATACGGATGATGGTGAGGCCAGATGGCGTGCGGACAAGCAGTACTGGGAGGTGAAATGGTCCTGGAAAGATGTTGTTGCACCCAGCGAGCCTGTCGGCCATGGCATCGGCGAGTATTCTCGCTCCAAGCTGACACCAGACCAAGAGGGTCTTTTCCAGGCCGAGGTTCAGAAGTGGCTGGATAGTGATTTCCTCGTTCCCCATGACCGGGAACTTCATGGTGACCCTGTGGCTGTTCTACCCTTGCTGGCTCAAGTACAGGAGCACAAGGGCACCACACCGGTCAGACCGTGTCTGGACTATCGTTTCCTGAACCGCCGTCTTACTTCGCAGCCTGGTGGCGATGCTCCTGTGTGTGAGAAGGCCCTCCGACGCTGGCGAAGTGATGGCCGCCCTGAAGAGTACTGTTTGCTTGATATCCGCAAGGCGTATCTACAAGTTCGTGTCGCTCCGGACTTGCTGAAGTTCCAGACAGTGATGTGGAACGGCCGTGTCTACACTATGACTCGGATGGGCTTTGGCCTCAATGTCGCTCCGAGGCTGCTGACGATGATTGTCCAATGGGTCACGCGCGACTTTGCAGGCGTCGATAGTTACATCGACGATACCCGCACGCCCATTGCATGCCGTGATGCACTCGCTACTCGTTTAGCCGAATTTGGTCTCCCGACGAAACCTGCCGAGCCACTCATCACTGCTCGTGTTCTTGGTCTGCAGCTGGCTCAGGACGACGATGGCATCGTTAACTGGTCGCGCCGCGCTGGTGTCGGTCTACAGCTGCCTCGGCCTGCTACCAAGCGCTCGTTATTTAGCTGGTGTGGTCGTTTGACGGGGCATGTTCCTATCTGTAACTGGCTCCGTCCCACTTGCAGCTTCTTCAAGCGACTGATTGGTGCGAGCACCGCCTGGGGTGACCCGGCCCCCGATAATGTCTTGCGGCTCTGCACGGAGGTTGAAACCAAGCTGCAACAGCACGGTGACCCTGCACGTGGTCGGTGGTGGACGAGCCCTGACGGTGGTTCTGACTGTGCTGTGTATGTCGATGCATCTGTTGTTGGCCTGGGTGTAGTCGTGTCCGTCGATGGCCAAGTGATGGAAGATCGCTCGTGGCTACGTCCGAAAGACGACAAGCGGCATATCAATGTCGTTGAGCTGGAGGCTGCAATCAAGGGCCTTTCTCTTGCCGTGGCCTGGAAATTCTCTTCTGTCCGTCTGGTCACCGACTCGAAAACATAACTGCCTGGCTCCGTGATGTCATCAACAGTCTGCGCCGTGTGAAGACAAGCGGCCTGTATGATGTCCTGGTTCAACGCCGCCTGCAGATCATTGCTGACCTGATTGTCAGCGCACAGCTCAGTGTCACCATCGAGTGGGTAGCATATGCCGCCAACCATGCTGACGGCCTGACTTGAGTCCCTGCTACGTGGATCCAGCTGAGTAAGAAGTTGACCGCTACTGCTGATGCACTTGCCAGTGTTAGTGCTGCCGTGACAACTCCGGTTGCCACCATTGTTGGTCCTTGCTGTTGACTGACATTACTTCTGCTCAGAGTACTGACCAACTGATTTAGACTGTGATCACTCAACTCGAGCAGGATCTGCCTGTTGCTCGTGAGTACAGCAAGGTGAGACCCCAGTCAGTGGTCTGTGATGGTGTTCTGTTTCGCAGTGTGAAGTTGCCTGTTGACGGCCTTGTGCTAGTGCCTATCATTCCAGTCTCGGTTATCTCTTCTGTGCTGTCTGCCGCTCATGTCAATTCTGACCATGGTTCGTGGTCCACGATGTATAGCTTGCTGCGCTGTAGCTGCTTCTTCCCTGGCATGGGTAGTGCATGCGAGGAGTTTGTTGCCAATTGCGCTGATTGCCGTGCTGCCAGTCCTCTGCGGGGACCTGCTGCTGCTGCCTCTTGACCTGATATCCCTGGTCGTCCGTGGGGTGAGGTCACTATCGACACTCTTGAACTTGGTCTCGACAAGAGTGCGACTCATCATTGTGTCTTGGTTTGTGTCGACTCATTTACGAAGTGGGTTGAAGTCATCCCTCTGCGTCGTCATGATGCCGTGTCTGTTGCCGCTGCTTTCGCTGGTGTATGCAAGCTCTGGGGTGCCCCCGACATTGTCCGCATGGATACGGCACGGAATTTCGTAATGCCATTGTGGAGTAGTTGTTCACTCTTATGGGTGTCCGTGTGCGTACCGGTGCTGTTCGTCACCCTCAATCGCAGGGCTCTGCTGAGCGTGCCAATCGTACTCTGCTCGGCCTCATCCGGAAAGTCCTCGATGGCTCTTCGGACTGGAGGGGTGAATTGGATATGCTCCTGTTTTTCTATCGCAATCGACCTCACAGTGCCACTTGCCTGTCGCCGATGGAAACCATAGTGGGCTGGAAACCCCCTCACTTCATTATTGCGGACACCGCCGAAGCGTGCAGCCTCAGTGACTGGGCCACGAAACATGCTAAGCGGTCTGCTCGGATTCGTGATCTGATCGATGCTGAGCTCTCGGCGAGCGACTTCGTCGAGGAAGAGTCACACTGTCCCTATACTGTTGGTGATCACATGATGTTGCAGCGTCCAGATCGCCATCAGAAGCGCCTTGCACCCTATGAGCGTGGCTGGACAGTGAAAGCAATCGTAAGTCCAACGACTGTGGTGATTGAAAAGCCAAGTCCGGACAACCGCTGAGTGTCCGAGAAGGTTATCAACATTGCCTTGTTGAAAAAGGATCTTCTCGATGCTGCCGATGAAGCTGCCACAGAGGCTAGCCTGAATAGTGACAAGGAAGATGACAATGGTATTGGTGTCACCATTGATGTTGCTCCAACTGCCGGATATGCGCTACGACCTCGTGGCCAGCTCCAGGCGCCAGCACGTTACCGTGTGTGAGAATGACTATGGTATCAGGGGGAGAGTTGAAGTAGAATAGTTCGGCGCTCTCTCCACAAGTATTTGATACCATACTGCACGTTTATTTATTGCTTCAAGTTATAGATTTTGAATTTGTACGTCGTGTTCTTCGTTTTGAGACTTTGCTTACCGTTCTGTTCTTTATCCATACTCTGCATTCTGTGCGCCTGCTCTGTTCCTTTCTTCTCTTGCTATTATAGTGTTTCCTTTCTTCTCTGACTCACACTGACTGTAAATTTGCCTAGTTTCAAATTGTTTCATCGTCTGCCAGATCGCAGAGATCGTTTCCTGCATTGTAGCTCACGGTTACTTTTCGAACACATTTTTGCGTAGGCTTTTTCACGAGTTGTGTTGACGTCATGCCCTATCAGCTACGCGTCATTAATGCGAGCATGCGCATTGCTTTTGCCTTCTGCCTTATTTGCATGCTGCGCTTGCTGCAAAGGTTAGCGTCCACACGCTTGCTGGCCGAAGCCCCATTGAACGCGCCGCGTGCGTACTCGCACACGTCAGCTGGGCTTCTCCACGTCGCCTTGCCCCGCCCCGCCGGTTCCGTGGAGTTCCGGTTTTATCTCTCCTTGTTGATTAGCTCTCCCAAGATTGAGTTGTTGTTTTCTATATCCTTACCTAACTAATTCATTTCCAAGTATCAGTCCTTTTATTTACACTACTGTCGAAGTCCGCCGTTGTGAGTGCTGTGTGCATGTGCGGAGTAGTAGTAGTGGTGAATAATTGTTGTGAGTGCGTTACACAACAACCCAAATATTCGCAAATATTTGTTTGACCTTTCCTCCTCTCCCTTTTTAGAGTCCTGGCGATTAATCGACTTGCAAGCCTTCCTACAAATGTATTTGCCAACCAACAAGCCCTTCATCGCCTGTAAGTTAATGCTCATTCCGGGTTGTTGGATCCAACCAGACCCCAGGGGTATGATTTTTGAAATATTTTTACTTTGCTGCATCACATCTCCCTGAAACTTCATGTATTTCTCACAGACACAATACCAGAGGTAAATACTCAATCTGCGGATAGACCTATTTCATCCTTTGTGGACTCATGAGCGCAGCACAGAGGAAATGCTGTTTTATTTTACTTCACCAATTGCACAGGCATGATTGCCTTCTTACCGGCCTATAGGTCCGGTTTTCACAGAATGATGAAGGAAATTATATGAGGAAATGTATAGAGATAAAGACATGCAAGCGGTATGATTATTATTATAGAAATGTTTGTTATGACATTGTGTGTATGCTGACAAATAAGGCCAAACCTGGTGGCAATGAAAAATACATTTTCCAAAGCCCTATTTAACTAAACCAGGCCTGAACGTACCCTTTTAGAGCGCTCAAACTGAGAAGTCAGTGAGCTCCGGGATAACACAAACGGCAAAAGCTCTACCCCACACAAGAGTGCTCAACTGCTACAAGAGCAGGAGCGAAATCCTCAATCTGCGGACAGACCTGTGGGTGGGTGGGTGGGTGGTTGGCAGGGTTGGTGGGTGGGTGATTGGCTGGGTGATTGGCTGCGTGGGTCTTTGGGTGGGTGAGTGTGTGTGTGGGGGGGGGGGGGGCATTCATGCACACTCACCCACCCAAGGACCCACGCAGCCAATCACGCAGCCAATCACCCACCTTAGCCAATTTATAGCACAGCGAGCTTCAGGTACGAATATTCCAGTCACCATCCATGAATGCAAGATCTTTCGCAAGGAGGATAGCATCTCAGCTCGAATTGTTGTTAATCACGCCAGCTCCAAGACACTGCTCCAGCGGAAAATTTGGCCATCGCCTGTTTATTGCAGACTTTGCAGCTTTGACAAATATCTGAACTCTGCGTAAGACCATGCTGCTGGTCAACAATCTGCATCTCAGTCACACCCATAATGACCGTTCTGACCACTGCATTCCTCAATGTATGCAGCCTGCGGAGGAAGGTCTCTGAGGTCCAGGAGTTTGTGTCCTCCAGAGGTATGCATCTTCTTGGAATCGCGGAAACTTGCAAGCGTGTGTGGGCGTGTACGCGTGTACACAAGCTCGCACACATGCACGTGTATGTTCGATATTGATATGTTGCCTATCCCATGCTCTCCTTTGGTGCTGCCACGTAGAAATCTGTCGTAGATCCTGTCAGAAGTGCATGTGGAACTGGCAGTTACTGCCATCATGTTCATTCTATCTTTCTTTCAAAGAAACTCTCGTTTTCAAGTTTTCAGCATGATCTCTCATAGGATACACATAGTATTTTGTGCAATAGCAACTGCTCCTTTTTCCTGGCAATCTCCGGCATGACATGGAAATTGATCACCTTAGCCAGTTTATAGCACAGCGATCTTCAGGTACGAATATTCCAGTCACCACCCATGAATGCAAGATCTTTCGCAAGGAGGATAGCATCTCAGCTCGAATTGTTGTTAATCACGCCAGCTCCAAGACACTGCTCCAGCGGAAAATTTGGCCATCGCCTGTTTATTGCAGACTTTGGAGCTTCGACAAATATCTGAACTCTGCGGCAGACCATGCTGCTGGTCAACAATCTGCATCTCAGTCACAACCATAATGACCGTTCTGACCACTGCATTCCTCAATGTGTGCAGCCTGCGGAGGAAGGTTTTTGAGGTCCAGGAGTTTGTGTCCTCCAGAGGTATACATCTTCTTGGAATTGCGGAAACTTGGTTGAAGCCCGATATCAGTGATGGTGAAGTAGCTATACCACATTTCAAATTGTTTCGCAAGGACAGACCAGATAGACCTAATGGTGGAGTAGCTGGCTGCTGCCACAAGACCCTGGCTGTTCGTCGCCGCTTCGATCTGGAAAGTGAGCTGGAACTACTATGGCTTGAGGTTATAGTTCCCGGCCATGACTCCCATGTTATTGGTTGCTGTTACCGGCCACCTAACAGCCCAGCTGCCTTCTGGGCATCACTAGAACACAACATCGAGCGAGCTGTGGAAGGCAGGCAAAAGTCTACCACGATTGTCGGCGACTTCAATGTGGACTTTGCCCAGGATCAGCCATCTGCAGTACCTCTGCGCTCTATTATTAGCCGCTTCAACCTTTCCAACTATGTACCATCTCCCACCCGAGTGACCTCCCATACAGCTACGCTGCTGGATTTACTCCTTTCATCAGCTCCACCGGTTGGCAGCTGTGAAACAGTATACTTAGACATGAGTGACCATTTTGCGATTCTTGCCCACTTGCATATTCCAGTGCCGAAGCACAGCTCATCAGCACCAACGACCACGCGGCGGTTGCACCTCGTTGACTGGAACCGCTTCAGCGAGGACGTCCAGCGCAATCAGCAGGCATTTCCTGACAATGGCAACTTGGAGGACATGATTACATCTTTCACTGAGTCTCTTCTATCACCATTAGGCCACCACGCGCCTCTAGTTGCTCAGCGTGCTCATCGACGTCTCCCATGCCCATGGCTGACGAATGAACTAGTTGTGGCTGTACGGAAGCGCAATGGCTTACACCGGAAGTTGATGCGGGACCAGGGTAATGCAAGATTATGTGAGGAACATAAATCAGCTCATTCTGTGGCTAGGAAGCTTGACAGGAAACTGCGCAACCAGTATTTTACCACCCAATGCCAAACTACCAACCAGAGGAACCTCTGGAGGTACTAAATACTGTCACAGGCAGAAGGAAGAAATCGCAAATCCCTCAAGCGCCTTTGCCAGAGCTAAGTCGAGTGTTTGGCGGAGTACTGAATGATCCAACACGTCCACCCCACCTCCAGCTGCCGTTGGGCCCAAGCCTCCTATCCAGCTTATATGTATTTCAGCCTGTCACGGTGACAGATGTCGAGTCATGCCTGAAATCAGTGGATGCAAGCAAAGCCACGGGCAGTGATGGGATTCCCGGTTTCCTGCTCAAGCAACATGCCTCTGTTCTTGCACCGAATCTCACCAGCATTATCAATTTGTCTCTTAGAACTGGACAGGTTCCACCAACCTTCAAAGTGTCACATGTCAGTCCCTTATTTAAGAGTGGCGACCCAACACTGCCCCAGAACTATCGTCCAGTGTCTCTCCTCCCCATTATCTCCCGTATTCTGGAGACAATGGTTAAGAGACAGCTCACTGCCTATCTGGAGACACACCAGCTATTGCCCGACAGCCAGTTTGCTTATCGCAAGCAACATTTGACTGAGGATGCACTTGGTTTAGCTGTTAATCGATGGTCCACTGCTAGATGCAAACGAGAGTTCACTGGGACAGTGTTCGTTGATATGTCGAAAGCTTTCGACCGTGTTAAGCATGAACGTCTAGTTAAAGTTTTGTTTTCCCTTGGTATAGCTGGAACTGCATTAGAATGGTTCACTGACTATCTCTCAGGGCGTTTCCTGAGTGTCAAAGTTCTTGATTCTGTTAGTGAAGCCGTCAGTTGCTCCCGTTGTGTTCCACAAGGTAGCGTCCTTGGGCCACTGCTTTTTGTGCTCCACACTAGTGAACTCCACACCATACTGCCACCGTCGGTACAGCACCAAGAATTTGCAGATGACATTGTCATCGACTGCTCCCATTCTGATCCTGCTGTAGTGTGCAGAACCCTCACGCAAGCCATGACAAACCTTGCTACCTGGCTGGAGGACATTGGCCTGCTCCTCAATACTTCCAAGACACAATTGCTCTTCATCCGGCCACGAGGTGCGGCTGCAATACAACCGGAGGTCTTCTGCAATGGCGAGAAACCTTTTGTGACCCCTACAGCCCAGTACCTTGATTTAGTCCTGGATAATGATTTATCCTGGGCTCCACATGTGGAGTATATTGGTCGCAAGACAGCGCGAAAAACTGGTCAGCTCTGGAGGCATGGGCGAGGACTGAGTTTGCTTGCCCGGAGAACGTGGTTCTTGAGCATGATCCTTTCCCAGCTGTGTTATGGTTCAAACAGTTTCTTTCCAGGACTTAGCGCACACCTGCTTGGTCAGCTTGAAAAGATGTTCAAAGCTGGCATTCGTGCAACCTTGCAACAGCGGCTCTTGACTCCAACTGCCCCGCTGCTCTCTCTGCTCAGCATTGTTAGTCTACCACATACATATACACACAAAATTGTCGTATTTGTTCATCGATGCATTAACTTCTCCTGTAGCCCCTTCTTCAACAATTATTTACCCGAACGGCCCCAGAGACTGTTCCGGAGGATCAGCGCACCACACGGGGACAAGTGTCGAACTTGCTTCAAGTTCCCTTTCTTCGTGAGCCTGCGAGACAATCGACCATGATGTTTCGGGGTAGCATTCTCTGGAACGCTCTCCCCTCTGATTTTAGAGTGATAGGTGTCCCTGGTCCCTTCCGAAAAGCTCTTTCTGCCATTGATATACTTACCTTGTGAATATCCTCGTTATACCTTTATTATCTGCCATAAACTCCAACCTTCTCATCTATCAATCATTTGTGCATGCATGTCTATAAAATCAACCACGTATTCCTGACTCCATGAAATTGTCCTTCTATTCTTTGACTCCTTGAAATTATTGTCTTTCTATTTCTGACTCCATGAAATTGTCTTCATATAATTTTTCCTTTTCTTCTTTTGGTCCTTTCTGTCTTATATTATTATCATTTCTTGTTTTCCCTTGCATATCATCCGTTCATCATTCTGTGAGAACCTGTCCTATGGGTAGGTGAGAAGGCATCTCTGCCTGTTCATTTGGTGAAGTAAAATAAACAACAACAACAACAACAACCTGAGCCAGTGAAGAACGAGTAGAACAAACAAGCTGGCAAACTGCAACGGAGCTGGAGTTGACACCACCAGCAAATAAATAGGCCAGGCAGAGTACCAACATGGGTGATGATGATCTTGCACGTTCAGTGACTGGTCAGTGGTGCATACGGCTGTGGCACTGGCAGTCAAGATCACATTTCCCAAGTATATGCCTCATTTCTTGTGGATGAGAGCAACGAAGTAAACAAGAAATGCTGTTCTTTTCGAAACGCGAGTGCACAGTCCAGAGTTCACCGACTGTGCTGCACAGTGCGGAGTTGCAGCATGCACATGAAGGTGCATGCTGCTCTGAAGACAGTGTTCTTTAACTTCTTTTTGTTCTTGCACTGCTGCTGTACAGTGCGAATACCACCTGCCCACCCAATTGGATAGTCATTGCTAGAAATGTATGTGCATATGGATTTATTGGCTGAGTAAGCAGTAGTGCATGTATGTGGCAAGCATGTTTTCGTGTGTGGGCCAATTTCAGATAATTTTGTATTAAGGTAGCACATTGGCTTTAGACTGGCCCTTTTGGGGTTATTCAGCATCTCCACAATTGTCGCTGGCGGCAATTCCCATGGTATTTGCACTTCTCCATGCCTTGGTGTGATTCGTGGAGAATCCGTAAAACATACTGTTGCATGCTGGCTGGCACAATAAACCGTTCGCCCACAGAGAGGATGCCGTCCAAATATGAGATTCTGTCCCTCATGCTCCAGAATCGTCTGACACAGGGCGGTGTAGCCTTGAACGTTTCCGGCCAACCATCCTCCACGACCTTCTTCAGTAGTTGCAGCTCACTGTCTTTCTTTGTCTCTGCAAGTAGCTGGTTGAGTCTCTCCTCTGTGGTGTCTGTAAGCTCGCCCATATCATAGACCAGGACGCCGTCCTCTAGGGTTTGCGAGGCTGAGTCCACTGTAGCTCATGATAGAGGGTCTGCAAGCACCATGTCCACGCCTTTCTTGTACTGGACATCCAGCTGGTACTGCTGCAACCATAGCATCATTTCCTGTAGGCGCAGAGGAGCTTCATGAAGTGGCTTCCTCAAGATGATTTCCAGCGGTTTGTGATCTGTTTCAACCACGACATTCTGCCCCAGGATGTAATGTCGGAATCTATCGCACGCAAAGCAGATAGCAAGTAGCTCCTTCTCAATTATGCGCGTAGTTTTCTTAAGACTTAATGAGTGCCTTTGATGCATATGCGACTGGTCTACCTGCTTGAAGTAGGCAAGCACGCAGTCCATCCTTGGATGCATCTGCTTGAATCACAACGTCTTCTTTTGGGTCAAATAGTTTCAGCACGGGAGCCGTCGTCAGCATTTCCTTGATTGTCTCGAAGGCTATAGTATGTTCGTCACACCACAGCCAGTCTGTGTCGTCCTTGAGTAGCTGCCGGTGTGGTGCTGAAATGGCCGACTCATTCGGAATGTACTGTGCTAGAAAGTTGACCATACCCAGGATTCGTGTCAGCTCAGCGGCATGCGATGGTGATCATAGAGACTTGATTGCATTGACCTTCTCGGGATCAGCTCGAATGCCCTGCTCTCCAATTAGGTGGCCCATGTAGCTGAATTCCGATACTTTGTATTGAAACCTGTCAAGATTGAATTTGACTCTTTCCTCTCCTGCTCGTCGAAGTACAGTCTCAAGTACTTCATCATGTTCACCATCTGTCTCTCCAGCGACAACCGTGTCGTCTACCATTATGTGCATGTCTTCGATATCTCCAAACCTCTCGTAGTTCCATCTCCGCAAAATGTCACTGGCGGAGCGTATCCCGAAACGCATTCGGAGAAATCTCATTCGGCCCCATGGGGTGTTGAATGTGCAAAGCTTTGATGACTCTTCGCTGAGCTTGACTAGCCAGAATGATGATGATTGGTCAAACACAGAAAATACTTTATTGCCCGCCAACCTGCTTTGGACGTAGTCAAGTGTGGGGGTTGGAAATGGCTCACGGATGATGGCTTTGTTCAGCGGCTTTGGATCCAGACATATTCTGAGTTTGCCATTTTTCTTTTCAAACATCATCAAGTTGCTGATCCATTTCGCTGGCTCTCTCATATCCGTGATGATTCCGCCTTTCTTCATTTCATCTAGTGCCTCCCTCAACTTGTGAAGATGACTGTGCGGGATTTTCCTTGGTGGCTATGCGACAGGGACAATGTCAGCATCGATCTGAATGTGGTAGCTTTCACCTAACGTCCCCTGGCCAGTAAATACGACCTGATATTGCTCGATGACATTCTCCCGGTTGTCAGCTTTCGAGCTTGGTTGGAATATGCATTGAACGAGGTGTAGAGCTTCGCGCATTCATTCTGCCCAAGAATCGGGCAAGATACTTCCCGGCTGACATAATAGGTAACTGGTATGCTTTTGTCTTGGTAAGTCGTCTTGATAGTAGCCGTTCCCTCTGGTCAAACCGTGCTCTGATCAAAGCCAGAGGCAATGGTAGTAGTTGTGTCAAGCTGCTGGTCCGGCCGTATGCTCCTGAAGACCGACAATGGCAGTACGGATGTCATTGCAACATACTAGTTGATATCCAGCCCTGCCCTAGCTTCTCTTGCTTTTCAGTTCCCCTTTCATTCTTTTTCTTTCTCCCCTCTAGCTCTATCACCGCCATGGCTGGCTATCGCCCACATCACCATTTTATTGGCTAGTGCCACGTGATTGTGAATAAATAATAATAATAACAATAATAAACAAGAAGGTGACAAAACACATTTAGGCACAAGTGGCAACAACGTTGCCACACTACACAAAAGAACATTATTTGAACAATTTTAGGGTAATAACACTATCTTTCTGGACACACAAATTCGGCTTATGAATGCGCTGACAAACAGCTTCCAAAACTTGTAACTGCAAAAGATAACCATGACGAGCACGGCACAAAACAGAAAAACAGGAATCAGAATAAGTACGACAACAGTCAGTACTAGAAACCAAATGATTGTATACTGAAGACTTATTACGAGACGGACGCACACAATCTCGACTCACGCGCACACCCTCACACTCACTCTCACCCTCACTCAGCTCACCTTCTCCCTCACTGTCCGAATCAGAACCTGATCCGTCATCCACAGCGGTTCGACTCTCCTCCTCACTTGCATCTAATCACAAAACATGACAAGACCTACAATTGGCTAAGACAGAAAAGATATGGACATGTCACCATCGATCCTGATACCACCATAATTAACATGACATCACTAGAGCTGACCACTCTTCAGAAAGAGCTCCTTTGTCGTGGAACCGATTTCGGGATTCCACCAAAATCAAACAAGAAGGAAGTCATCATGACCGAGTTTGAGCTCTTTTACCGCAAGTTATTACGCTTCAGACCGGTGTCCGAGTCACAACAGTCCATTTGCGCCGCAAAGATCCGGGCGGAGGCCGAGGAACACGCTGATGCATTACCGGATAGAAGAACGTTCTCATTGAAACGCGAACATCTCAAAGCCCTGCATGAGCTACGGAATAACAAAGACATTGTCACGCGCCCTGATAAGGGTCGTGCAACTGTTTTAATGAATAAAACTGACTACATCGAAAAGATGTCCGTTATCCTAAATGACACATCAAAGTGCCGTACACTTGGTCCGGTCAAGACCTGTGATCGAACTGAAAAAGTAGAAAAGGATCTAGTAACTTATCTTAAGAAGCTAAAGAATGAAGAACAAATATCAAAACATGAATTCGATCGCATCAAACCGACTGGTACCCTTCGTCCTAGACTCTATGGCCTTCCTAAAATCCATAAACCTACATGCCCTGTTAGACCAATAGTATCCATGACCGCCTCCCCTCAATACTCTATCTCGAAATGGCTGTGCATCTACCTACAGCCTGTTCAAGATTACTATTGCAAACGCACTGTGAATGATAGCTTCGACTTTGTTGCGAGGCTTCGTGATAGTCCGGTCACTCTCAATGCACACATGTGTTCCTTCGATGTTGTAAGTCTCTTTACGAATGTTCCTATTGATGAGACTGTTGACATCTGTATGGATGTATTGTACCGTAACGATGATGTTGATACTCCATGGGTATCGGAAGCGGCGTTTCGTCATTTGATGCTGTCAGTTACAACTGGTGTCGAATTTTCGTTCAACGATGTGATGTACAAGCAAGTGGATAGTGTGGCGATGGGATCTCCTCTTGGTCCCGTCCTCGCCAATATATTCGTAGGTTATTGTGAGTGCAAGATTGATGAGTCGCTTTGGCCCGCGTTCTACGTGCGTTTTGTTGACGATTCGTTCACGCATTTTGACATTGTTGAGAGCAGTGAATTGTTTCTCGATGTGCTCAACAGCCTACATCCTTCCCTCCGCTTTACTTGTGAGCACGAGCAGTCTAGTAAGTTGTCATTTCTAGACGTGCTTGTAGAGAAGACTGGCTGTGAAATGTTGACTTCCGTGTATCGTAAGCCTACGTTCACTGGTCAGTACATTGCCTTCGATTCATATTGTTCGTCTCAATATAAGGTCAACTTAGTTCGTAACCTCGTGGACCGTGCGCAACGTATTTGTTCGCCCAGTAAGCTGCAGGCCGAGGTCGATTTTCTTCGATCTGTTTTCTTGAAGAATGGCTATCCGGAATTCTTGTTGCGTAAGTTTCTGTCCATGGAGCAGAAACCGAAATCGGTGCTGATTGGTCCACCTCGCTGTCCCGTTTATCTATGTTTGCCATGGAAGGGGCAGGAATCGATCAAAGTGTGTCGCGAAGTCAAGTCTATCGTCCGTCGTACTTATTATGCAGTACATTTTGTGCCAGTCTTCACAACAATGCGTGCGTTCACGGTGCGGAAGGACGTCCTACCAACCCTCCACCTCAGTCATGTTATCTACAACTTCGAATGCCGACATTGTGCTAGTCGGTATGTTGGTAGGACTGTTCAGCACCTGAACGCACGTATCAAAAAACACACTCCACTTCACATCCTTCCACCCAGTGCGCAATCTGAGAGGCCCAAACGCGGGAGGCCTAGGAAAAACCCATCACCTACACGGCAGGATAGTTCCCTGCCGCTGTCTGCCGCTCCCCCTCTGACATCTGTGTTGGACGGGCTTGAGCGTGGCAGCTCTTTGGAGGTGCGTGCGGAACCGCCATTGGTGCAGCCCTCGGGTGTGCCTAAGTCTGTGCCTCTGGGTGCTTTGCATGGGGCTGTGCCTCGAGTGGTGACAGCACCTCTGCCTCCCCCTGACCTTCCTCCTTCAAGGTATGTGCTGGTGGAGAGCACCCGCGGCGGTCGATTTGTCCCACCGGAACTAGAGCTGGATTCAACAAAAAGACCAACAACCATGGCTGCAACAACAACACCAGCTTCACATCCAACAACAACACCAGGTTCACATCCAACAACAACAACAACAACAACTAATCCACAAAACAAAGCAGCAAATGACAGACCACGGTGATCTACAGCAGATTACAACCGGAATTCACGGTAAAAATACAAAGGAAACAATCGGAAAGGACGACGACTGACATGAAGGCAACGGCATTCACGGTTGGCGTGGGTGGTGAAGGTGAGACGCAGGACGATGCAAGTGAGGAGGAGAGTCGAACCGCTGTGGATGACGGAGCAGGTTCTGATTCGGACAGTGAGGGAGAAGGTGAGCTGAGTGAGGGTGAGAGTGAGTGTGAGGGTGTGCGCGTGAGTCGAGATTGTGTGCGTCCGTCTCGTAATAAGTCTTCAGTATACAATCATTTGGTTTCTAGTACTGACTGTTGTCGTACTTATTCTGATTCCTGTTTTTCTGTTTTGTGCCGTGCTCGTCATGGTTATCTTTTGCAGTTACAAGTTTTGGAAGCTGTTTGTCAGCGCATTCATAAGCCGAATTTGTGTGTCCAGAAAGATAGTGTTATTACCCTAAAATTGTTCAAATAATGTTCTTTTGTGTAGTGTGGCAACGTTGTTGCCACTTGTGCCTAAATGTGTTTTGTCACCTTCTTGTTTATTATTGTTATTATTATCATTCGTTCTCACTTTTTTGTTTTTGTTGCTGATACACACTTGTCACGCTTAGTTCTTACTTGTATACCCTTGTGTTCTGCACGCTTTTGTGAGAAATCGCACCTCGATATTCCAGTGCTGTCATTGTATCGTGTCACCCTACCTTGATTGCAATAATAATAATAATAATAATAATAATAATAATTGCACCTGTGTCCAGCTTGAACATCGTCGGTCGCTGATCCAGGATAATGGTCTCCTTCCATCTGTCTGCTGATAGTTCACCGACTAGGATCGTTCCAAACGACCGCGTCTGAACGTCTTGCTCTTGTACTGCTGTCTGCTCCATTACTGTGACTGCTGATGACTTTTGTGGGTTCTGCACACCTTAGCAAAGTGGCCGACCTTGCTACACTTCGTGCATGTTTTACCGTACGCCGGACACTTTCTTGGAGGATGTGTTCCCCCACAGTATCCGCAGGACTTCACTGGTGGTCTGACTTTTATTTTCTTCTGCCATGACCTAACAGCGTCGATGTCACGTTTGTCTGTCTCTGAACCAACCGCTTCATGGGTCAAATGTCCAATATGTCGTTGAGCAGCTTCTCTGCATCTGCAGGAGGACAGCACTTTTTCTAGACTCTCGTCTTGTCGAAGACGTTCCTTGCGAAGTCTGTCATCCCGCAAGCCCAGAACGATGCCTATCAATGCCTTGCGCCCCTTGGCGATAGACTTATCCTGTGACAGTGCTCGCTTCATTGAATTTTCCTGTGTTTGAGTAGGGTTCCAATTTTTCTATCACATTCTTGCTTTCATGCAATTGTTTTCATTACTTGACTTGTGATCTATTCCTCCTATTACGGTTTACCGCCTGGTATGTCAGCGGCTATCACTGAACCCAATTATTCACAAATATTCTTAATGAACTCTTCTCCTCTCCCTTTGTAGACACCTGGAGAATAATCAACTTGCAAGCCTTCCTACAAATGTATTTGCCAACCTACAAGCCCTTCATTACCTGTAAGTTAATGCTCATTCCGGGTTGTTGGACCCAAACAGACCCCAGGGGTATGATTTTTGAAATATTTTTACTTTGCTGCATCACATCTCCCTGAAACTTCATGTATTTCTCACAGACACATTACCCGAGGTAAATACTCAATCTGCGGATGAACTTGTTTCGTCCTTTGTGGACTCATAAGCGCAGCACAGAGGATATGAGGCCAAACCTGGTGGCAATGAAATTTTTTCCAAAGCCCTATTTAAATAAACCAGGCCCGAACGTACCCTGTCGTAGTTCTCAAACTGACAAGTCAGTGAGCTCCAGGATAACGCAAACGGAAAAAGCGCTACCCCACACAAGAGTGCTCAACTGCTACATGTGCAGGAGCGAAATCCTCAATCTGCGAACAGACCTGTTTCGTCCTATGTTGACTCATCAGTGCAGCACAGAAGAAATAAGGCCGAAACTGATAGCAGGAGGAAAATACTCAATCTGCGGACAGACCTGTTCAAGACCGGTTTCGTCCTTTGTGGACTCATCAGCGCAGAACAGAGAAAATGAGGCCGAACTTGATAGCAATGAAAAATAAATTAACCCTCATGCCACACAAGAGGGTGTCACAAGCGTTTATTCCAGCATGAATAATCATGAGCCTGTGATCGGTAATCAAGTATGACGTACATGTACTCAGTATGAGGTCATGATTATTATGATGTACACATATCACACATCAGAGAGGCAAGGACAGCAGAAGCGACACGCGGTGTCGTGCGCCGTCGGAACGGCTACATGTACTACTAAGTTGCTATGGCAGCGGAACAATAAATCTTAGTACTCATGAATAGTTCACGGGTGCCGATGTGCGTGCACTATGCGGCGCGCATCGACAGCACCCTTGCCTTGAATAAACGTACCGAATGGCTTGCGACCCACAGGCTCTAGTAGTGCTGTGGCATGCCTGCAGACTTGCAAATGTACGTGCGATATGCCCTGCTGGACCAGCGGACTACCTTAAACAGGGCATACTCTGGGGCGCCTCGATCCGCCATGTGTGTGGCTCCCCCGGTGGGTAAGGAGTGGCTGCTGATGCTTGGACCTAGCACTTTGTGTAGGACAGCATTGATGTCGTTCGGCTTGAGATGGCGACCATCCTAAAACTTGAAGAGGGGTTGCTTGTCATTGATTTATTTGCTGGACCGAACGTAAGCCTCCAGGGCTCGGACGGGACATAAGGCTGGGTCAGTGTAGCGATGCAGCGCTACCTACACGCCTGTTTGTAATTGAGAACTGCTGGAGTAGGAGCGAGTATTATTGTGCATTATTGTGCACTATTGCTGGTACACACCCTATGTCACGCTTTTGTCCAGAAGCGCCATACTTAGTGACTAGTGTATTAGAACGGATGATGGCAATAGTTGCTGTTGCGCTATTCTCACTTGGATAGGCAAAATCGCAATGAAAATGCATGTCACGCTTGGAGAAAGTAAGCTTGCAGCGTCATCATCTTCTGCATACACGCATAGTAACTGATTTGGAAGTTAAGCGTGCGCGCCTACTTCTCAAACCGAGAAGTCGGCTGAGAACGAAAAACATTTGCTCCTAAATGCTTGCCAATTATGAATGTCCGTGCACAGCTTTGGGATGGCCAATAACTCGAAAACCTTCTCTGATAGACCCATAACCCATTGCTGAAGAGATCTTGTACTCCATCTCGCCCGACCTGGAACGCCACTTTTTTGAAGGTCGGCTTCCGGACTAGATGTTATTCAAGCGGGGCTGGCGACCCTGGACAGACACACAGATCAATAGACAGCGGGCGGCGAAGCCTTGGTTCCGTGGAGCCGTAGCATGCAGCGGTAGTGTCTGTAAGCAATTCTCCAGCGTGTGTTATATGCCCGGCGGGTTGTTATCCGAGCGGGGCTACCGACCCTGGATGGACACACAGAACAAAAAAACAGTGGGCAGTGAAGCGTGGGCTCGCGGAGCCGTTGCTTGCGGCGGTGGTGTCTGTAGGCGGTGGTGTCTGTAGGCGGTGGTGTCTGTAGGCGGTGGTGTCTGTAGGCGGTGGTGTCTGTAGGCGGTGGTGTCTGTAGGCGGTGGTGTCTGTAGGCGGTGGTGTCTGTAGGCGGTGGTGTCTGTAGGCGGTGGTGTCCGTAGGCGATCATCCGACGGGAGGTGTACATGTTGAATATTGTCACTTCACCACATTGCAACTTTGCAAATTTCCTACCCGACATCGCTTTCCTATAGACCTAATGGTGGAGTAGCTGTACACTGCCACGAGACCCTGGCTGTTCGTCGCCGCTTCGATCTGGAAAGTGAGCTGGAACTACTATGGCTTGAGGTTATAGTTCCCGGCCACGACTCCCATGTTATTGGTTGCTGTTACCGGCCACCTAACAGCCCAGCTGCCTTCTGGGCATCACTAGAATACAACATCGAGCGAGCTGTGGAAGGCCGGCAAAAGTCTACCACGATTGTCGGCGACTTTAATGTGGACTTTGCCTAGGATCAGCCATCTGCAGTACCTTTGCGCTCTATTATCAGCCGCTTCAACCTTTCCAACTATGTACCATCTCCCACCCGAGTGACCTCCCATTCAGCTACGCTGCTGGATTTACTCCTTTCATCAGCTCCACCGGTTGGCAGCTGTGAAACAGTATACTTAGACATGAGTGACCATTTTGCGATTCTTGCCCACTTGCATATTCGAGTGCCGAAGCACAGCTCATCAGCACCAGCGACCACGCGGCGGTTGCACCTCGTTGACTGGGACCGCTTCAGCGAGGACGTCCAGCGCAATCAGCAGGCATTTCCTGACAATGGCAACTTGGAGGACATGATTACATCTTTCACTGAGTCTCTTCTATTACCATTAGACCACCACACGCCTCTAGTTGCTCAGCGTGCTCATCGACGTCTCCAATGCCCATGGCTGACAAATGAACAAGTTTTGGCTGTACGGAAGCGCAATGGCTTACACCGGAAGTTGATGCGGGACCAGGGTATTGCAAAATTAAGCGAGGAACATAAATCAGCTCGTTCTGTGGCTAAGAAGCTTGACAGGAAACTGCGCAACCAGTATTTTACCACCCAATGCCAAACTACCAACCAGAGGAAACTCTGGAGGGTACTAAATACTGTCACAGGCAGAAGGAAGAAATCGCAAATCCCTCAAGCGCCTTTGCCAGAGCTAAGTCGAGTGTTTGGCGGAGTAGTGAATGATCCAACACATCCACCCCACCTCCAGCTGCCGTTGGGCCCAAGCCTCCAATCCAGCGTAAATGTATCCCAGCCTGTCACGGTGACAGATGTCGAGTCCTGCCTGAAATCAGGGATGGAAGCAAAGCCACGGGCAGTGATGGGATTCCCGGTTTCCTGCTCAAGTAACATGCCTCTTCTTGCACCGAATCTCACCAGCATTATCAATTTGTCTCTTAGATCTGGACAGGTTCCACCAACCTTCAAAATGTCACATGTCAGTCCCTTATTTAAGAGTGGCGACCCAACACTGCCCCAGAACTATCGTCCAGTGTCTCTCCTCCCCATTATCTCCCGTATTCTGGAGACAATGGTTAAGAGACAGCTCACTGCCTATCTGGAGACACACCAGCAATTGCCCGACAGCCAGTTTGCTTATCGCAAGCAACATTTGACTAAGGATGCACTTGGGTTAGCTGTTAATCGATGGTCCACCGCTAGATGCAAACGAGAGTTCACTGGGACAGTGTTCATTGATATGTCGAAAGCTTTCGACCGTGTTAAGCATGAACGTCTAGTTACAGTTTTGTTTTCCCTTGGTATAGCAGGAACTGCATTAGAATGGTTCACTGACTATCTCTCAGGGCGTTTCCAGAGTGTCAAAGTTCTTGACTCTGTGAGTGAAGCCGTCAGTTGCTCCCGTTGTGTTCCACAAGGTAGCGTCCTTGGGCCACTGCTTTTTGTGCTCCACACTAGTGAACTCCACACCATGCTGCCACCGTCGGTACAGCAACAAGAATTTGCAGATGACATTGTCATCGACTGCTCCCATTCTGATCCTGCTGTAGTGTGCAGAACCCTCACGCAAGCCATGACAAACCTTGCTACCTGGCTGGAGGACATTGGCCTGCTCCTCAATACTTCCAAGACACAATTGCTCTTCATCCGGCCACGAGGCGCGGCTGCAATACAACCGGAGGTCTTCTGCAATGGCGAGAAACTTTGTATGACCCCTACAGCCCAGTACCTCGGTTTAGTCCTGGATAATGATTTATCCTGGGCTCCACATGTGGAGTATATTGGTCCAAAGACAGCGCGAACAATTGGTCAGCTCTGGAGGCATGGGCGAGGACTGAGTATGCTTGCCCGGCGAACGTGGTTCTTGAGCATGATCCTTTCCCAGCTGTGTTATGGTTCAAACAGTTTCTTTCCAGGACTTAGCGCACACCTGCTTGGTCAGCTTGAAAAGATGCTCAAGGCTGGCATCCGTGCAACCTTGCAACAGCGGCTCTTGACTCTAACTGCCCCGATGCTCTCTCTGCTCAGCATTGTTAGTCTACCACATACATATACACACAAAATTGTCGTATTTGTTCATCGATGCATTAACTCCTCCTGTAGCCCCTTCTTCAACAATTATTTACCCGAACGGCCCCAGAGACTGTTCCGGAGGATCAGCGCACCACACGGGGACAAGTGTCGAACTTGCTTCAAGTTCCCTTTCTTCGTGAGCCTGCGAGACAATCGACCATGATGTTTCGGGATAGCATTCTCTGGAACGCTCTCCCCTCCGATTTTAGAGTGATAGGTGTCCCTGGTCCCTTCCGAAAAGCTCTTTCTGCCATTGATATACTTACCTTGTGAATATCCTTGTTATACCTTTATTATCTACCATAAACTCCAACTTACTCATCTATCAATCATTTGTGCATGCATGTCTATAAAATCAACCACGTATTCCTTGTCTTTCTATTCTTTGACTCCATGAAATTATTGTCTTTCTATTTCTGACTGCATGAAATTGTCTTCATATAATTTTTCCTTTTCTTCTTTTGGTCCTTTCTGTCTTATATTATTATCATTTCTTGTTTTCCCTTGCATATCATCCGTTCATCATTCTGTGAGAACCTGTCCTATGGGTAGGTGAGAAGGCATCTCTGCCTGTTCATTTGGTGAAGTAAAATAAACAACAACAACAAAAACAACAACAACAACCTGAACCAGTGAAGAACGAGTAGAACAAACAAGCTGGCAAACTGCAATGGAGCTGGAGTTGACACCACCAGCAGATATATAGGCCAGGCAGAGTACCGACATGGGTGATGATGATCTTGCACGTTCAGTGACTGGTCAGTGGTGCATACGGCTGTGGCGCTGGCAGTCAAGATCACATTTCCCAAGTATATGTCTCATTTCTTGTGGATGAGAGCATTGAAGTAAACAAGAAATGCTGTTCTTTTCGAAACGCGAGTGCACAGTCCAGAGTTCACCGACTGTGCTGGGAGTGCGGTACGCACTGGCTGCACAGTGCGGAGTTGCAGCATGCACATGAAGGTGCATGCTGCTCTGAAGACAGTGTTCTTTTTGTTCTTGCACTGCTGCTGTACAGTTGCGAATACCACCCATTCATTCTGCCCACGAATCGGGCAAGATACAACGTTGGCCGTTGATCCAGGATAATGGTCTCCTTCCATCTGTCTGCTAATAGTTCTTTGACTAGGATGGTTCCAAACGACCGCGTCTGAACGGCTTGCTCTTGTACTGCTGTCTGCTCTATTGTTGTGACTGCTGGTGACTTTTGTGGCTTCTGTACATCTTAGCAAAGTGGCCGACCTTGCTACACTTCGTGCATGTTTTACCGTACGCCGGACACTGCCTTGGAGGGTATGTTCCCCCCACAGTATCCGCAGGACTTCACTGGGGGTCTGGCTTGTATTTTCTTCTGCCGTGACCTAACAGCGTCGATGTCATGTTTGTCTGTCTCTGAACCAACCGCTTCGTGGGTCAAATGTCTAATACGTCGTTGAGCAGCTTCTCTGCATCTGCAGGAGGACAGCACTTTTTCTAGACTCTCATCTCGTCGAAGAAGTTCCTTGCGAAGTCCGTCATCCCGCACACCCAGAATGATGCCTATCAATGCCTTGCGCCCCTTTGCGATAGACTTATCCTGTGACAGTGCTCGCTTCATTGAATTTTCCTGTGTTTGAATAGAGTTCCAATTTCTCTATCCCATTCTTGCTTTCATGCAATTGTTTTCATTACTTGACTTGTGATCTATTCCTCCTATTACGGTTTACCGCCTGGTATGTTAGCGGCCATCACTGAACCCAAATATTTCTCAAATATTCTTAATGCACTTTTCTCCTCTCCCTTTGTAGATTATTATTATTATGAACAGTTTCACGTACTTGAGGACCAGCCTCTTTCCGCCTCTGTGTTCCTGAGCAATAGAAGGAGAGAGACAAAACTATACTATTATGATGATGACAAGGGAAGACATGGACTGCAAGGTACGGTTTACAAATCGACAATAAGCAAATAGCACTGAGAAGGATGGGCAACTTCTGTTTCGTCAGTGTTCACTGTGCGTTTTTTACGAAGGCCTTCCACACCTGCCTGTCGGATGCCTTCTGCCGGAGGCTCTGCAGATGCGGGCTCCTCTTGAGTGGCGTTTGTCTGTGGACGCAGTCTTGCTGGATCTGGGTGACTAAAGTAGTCAGAGGTCTTCCTGGCTTGGCTGTGTTTGGTGGATTGAAGTAGAGTGCCATGGCTTGTTGCGGTGGTGTGTCTTCGGGTAGGCGTAGGACATGTCCCAGCATGGTCATTCTTCGTCTGTGGACTTCCTCGGAGATGGGCTGGCTCTGACATCTCCGGTATAACTCGATGTTTGTGATACGATTGGGGTAATGTATGCCCAGTAGCGAGCGAAGCTGTTGCCTGTGGAACACGTCCAGCTTGTCACTGACTGCCTTTGTTGATCCCCACGTACAGCAATTGTACAATAGGGTCGGCAGAACATATGCGTTGTAGAGGCGAACTCTGCGAGCTTCTGAGACATGCTCCCTCCGCAGCCACAGAGTGTACATGTTCTTGAAGGCAATCGTTGCCCGCTGCTTTCGCCTTTGGATGTCTTCGTTAGTTGCCATGAGTGATCCCAGCTGCTTTACTGTTTTCCAATTTTCTGTTGTTGACGATATTGTGACCCATTCCGTCTTCTGGGTGTTTACGTACAGCGACCAGGATTCAAGGACCTTCGCAATGATCGGCAGTGCAGCTCGTAACCAATCTAGACTTGTGCTGTAATAGTTGACATCGTCAGCATACCTGCTCTCATGGGGTAGTAGTCTATCGCTTTCTGGACGGGGTGGCAGATGGGACAGGACATCCCTCAGGGCCGCTTCGAGATAACAGGTGAACAGGACTGGGCTTAGGCCATCGCCCTGCGGTGTTCCAACTGTGTTACTGAACGACTCTGAGGTCGCCTGTCCAACACGGACCACGAGGGTAGTTCTCTCCAGGAGCAGTCGCAAGAGTTTGCGTTCGTCTGGGCCAACTACTCCATCCATCACTTCCAATAGACGCTGCCTGTTGATAGTGTCAAAAGCACGACTCATGTCGATTCCCAGCATGTGGTAGGTGAATGGATGCCTCTGTGTCTTAGCACTCATCCAACGCTGTGTCCATACGACGTCTGCCGTGCTCCTGCCTCTTCTGAAACCTGATTGTATCGCGCCAAGGTGTCCATCGACGGTTGGGGCTATTCTTTGTAGATACCTGGCGAATAATCAACTTGCAAGCCTTCCTACAAATGTATTTGCCAACCTACCAGCCCTTCAGGACCTGTAAGTTAACCCTTATTCCGGGTTGTTGGACCCAAACAGACCCCAGGGGTATGATTTTTGAAATATTTTTACTTTGCTGCATCACATCTCCCTGAAACTTCATGTATTTCTCACAGACACATTACCCGAGGTAAATACTCAATCTGCGGATGAACTTGTTTCGTCCTTTGTGGACTCATAAGCGCAGCACAGAGGAAATGAGGCCAAACCTAGTGGCAATGAAATTTTTTCCAAAGCCCAATTTAAATAAACCAGGCCCGAATATACCCTGTCGTAGTGCTCAAACTGACAAGTCAGTGAGCTCCAGGATAACGCAAACGGCAAAAGCGCTACCCCACACAAGAGTGCTCAACTGCTACATGAGCAGGAGCGAAATCCTCAATCTGCGAACAGACCTGATTCGTCCTTTGTTGACTCATCAGTGCAGCACAGAAGAAATAAGGCCGAAACTGATAGCAGGAGCAAAATACTCAATCTGCGGACAGACCTGTTCAAGACCGGTTTCGTCCTTTGTGAACTCATCAGCGCAGAACAGAGAAAATGAGGCCGATCCTGAGAGCAATGAAAAATAAATTAACCCGCATGCCACACAAGAGAGACGAGCCCATGGGGTGTCTCAAGCGTTTATTCCAGCATGAATAATCATGAGCCTGTGATCGGTAATCAAGTATGACGTACATGTACTCAGTATGAGGTCATGATTATTAATGATGTACACATATCACACATCAGAGAGGCAAGGACAGCAGAAGTGGCCCACGGTGTCGTGCGCCGTCGGAACGGCTACGTGTACTACTAGGTTGCTATGGCAGCGGAACACTAAATCTTAGTACACATAAATAGTTCAATGGTGTCGATGTGCGTGCACTATGCGGCGCCCATCGACAGCACCCTTGCCTTGAATAAACGTACCGAATGGCTTGCGACCCACAGGCTCTAGTAGTGCTGTGGCATGCCTGCAGACTTGCGAATGTACGTGCGATATGCCCTGCTGGACCAGCGGACTACCTTAAACAGGGCATACTCTGGGGCGCCTCGATCCGCCATGTGTGTGGCTCCCCCGGTGGGTAAGGAGTGGCTGCTGATGCTTGGACCTAGCACTTTGTGTAGGACAGCATTGATGTCGTTCGGCTTGAGATGGCGACCATCCTAAAACTTGAAGAGGGGTTGCTTGTCATTGATTTATTTGCTGGACCGAACGTAAGCCTCCAAGGCTCGGACGGGACATAAGGCTGGGTCAGCGTAGCGATGCAGCGCTACCTCCACGCCTGTTTGTAATTGAGAACTGCCGTAGTAGGCGCGAGTATTATTGTGCCTTATTGTGCACTATTGCTGGTACACACCCTATGTCACGCTTTTGTCCTGAAGCGCCATACTTAGTGACTAGAGTATTAGCACGCACGATGGCAATAGTTGCTGTTGCGCTATTCTCACTTGGAAAGGCAAAATCGCAATGACAATGCATGTCACGCTTTGAGAAAGTAAGCTTGCAGCGTCATTATCTTCTGCATACGCGCATAGTCACTGATTTGGAAGTTGAGCGTGCGCACCTACTTCTCAAACCGAGAAGTCGGCTGAGAACGAAAAACATTTGCGCCTAAATGCTTGCCAATTATGAATGTCCGTGCACAGCTTTGGGATGGCCAATAACTCGAAAGCCCTTCTCTGATAGACCCATAACCCATTGCTGAAGAGATCTTGTAGTCCATCTCGCCCGACCTGGATCGCCACTTTTTTGAAGGTCAGCTCCCGGACTAGATGTTATGCAAGCGGGGCTGGCGACCCTGGACAGACACACAGATCAATAGACAGCGGGCGGCGAAGCCTTGGTTCCGTGGAGCCGTAGCATGCAGCGGTAGTGTCTGTAAGCAATTCTCCAGCGGGTGTTATATGCCCGGCGGGATGTTATGCGAGCGGGGCTAGCGACCCTGGATAGACACACAGAACAAAATAAACAGTGGGCAGAAAAGCATGGGCTCGCGGAGCCGTTGCTTGCGGCGGTGGTGTCTGTAGGCGATCATCCGACGGGAGGTGTATGTGTTGAATATTTTCACTTCACCACATTGCAACTTTGCAAATTTCCTTCCCGACATCGCTTTCCTATACTGTGAAACGACAAACTTTCGCGAGCGATTAACTTTCACGAGCAGGGTCGAATCGCGAAAGTTTGACTCGCGAATATGAAATTTTGTAGTATTACGTACTATGCAATGCCTCGATGATCGACCGTTTTGTGCCACAGATCTGTACAGTACATGCGCATGCATCACTCACTGCACTGACTATACATTCACAGCGCTGATCTATGCTTGCACGGCCGGCTTTGTCCAACCAAAGCGCGCAGCTGTTGCAACGACGGGTTACGTACCAACCCCAGTCTTGCAAGTAACCGTTGAAACATTAGTTGTCTTTGGAGTACGGCGACTTGAACCAGAAGAGAATAAAATGATCGACTGGAGAATGTCTCAGTGTTGTGGAGAGTGTTGTTGGACTTTTTGGAGCGTTTGGCCAGCTTGCTGTTGCGTAGATTTTAGTGTTGTACTGCTCGAAGAAGTCTTCTGAATTTTATCGCGATGAGTATCGCAGTGGCTCAGCAGTTCGAAGAGAAAGCCTTCCGATGTTCCCTCTTCGAACGTGCCATCCTATCTCCCAGTACTAGTACATACCTTATGGTTCTCTTTGATGCCTTGATTCCTTCTAACATTCCTTGATTCCTTCTTTCATTCTTTGATTTCTTCTCTCATTCTTCATGCGCTCTGCGCCCAGCACTCCGAGGCTTCGTAAAATATAATTCTTTGATTTTCGGTTAAAGGTAAAAATCGCTAAAATTAATTGCCGCTAACTGGTCCAGTTTGCCAAAACGCTAAATTTAGCGAAAGTTTGTCGTTTTACAGTATTATGTTTACCGCCTGGTATGTTAGCGGCCATCGCTGAACCCAAATATTCGCAAATATTTGTTTGACTCTTTCTCCTCTCCCTTTTTAGAGTCCTGGCGAATAATCAACTTGCAAGCCTTCCTACAAATGTATTTGCCAACCTAAAAGCCCTTCAAGGCCTGTAAGTTAATGCTTATTCCGGGTTGTTGGATCCAACCAGACCCCAGGGGTATGATTTTTGAAATATTTCTACTTTGCTGCATCACATCTCCCTGAAACTTCATGTATTTCTCACAGACACAATATAAGAGGTAAATACTCAATCTGCAGATAGCCCTGTTTCGTCCTTTGTCGACTCATGAGCGCAGCACAGAGGAAATGCTGTTGTTGACTTTTATTTTACTTCAACAATTGCACAGGCATGATTGCCTTCTTACCGGCCTATAGGTCTGGTTCTCACAGAAAGATGAAACAAATTATATGAGGAAATGAATAGAGATAAAGACATGCAAGTGCTATAACTATTATTATAGAAATGTTTGTTATAACATTGTGTGTATTCTGACAAATGAGGCCAAACCTGGTGGCAATGAAAAATAAATTTTCCAAAGCCCTATTTAACTAAACCAGGCCCGAACGTACCCTTTTAGAGTGCTCAAACTGACAAGTCAGTGAGCTCCGGGATAACACAAACGGCAAAAGCTCTACCCCACACAAGAGTGCTCAACTGCTACAAGAGCAGGAGCGAAATCCTCAATCTGCGGACAGACCTGTGGGTGGGTGGGTGGGTGGTTGGCAGGGTGGGTGGGTGGGTGATTGGCTGGGTGATTGGCTGCGTGGGTCTTTGGGTGGGTGAGTGTGTGTGTGTGTGGGGGGGGGGGTGCATTCATGCACACTCACACACATGTGTGAATACACGCTTGCAAGCGTGTGTGGGCGTGTACGCGTGTACACAAGCTGGCACACATGAACGTGTGAGCATGTATGTTCTATTATTGTTATGTTGCCTATCCCATGCTCTCCTTTGGTGCTGCCACGTAGAAGTCTGTCGTAGTTCCTGTCAGAAGTGCATGTGGAACTGGCATAGACTGCCATCATGTTCATTCTACCTTTCTTTCAAACAACATTTCGTTTTCAAGTTTTCAACATGATCTCTCATAGGATACACATAGTATTTTGTGCAATAGCAGCTGCTCCTTTTTCCTGGCAATCTCCTGCATGACATGGAAAGTGACCACTTTAGCCAGTTTATAGCACAGCGATCTTCAGGTACGAGTATTCCAGTCACCATCCATAAATGCAAGATCTTTCGCAAGGAGGATAGCATCTCAGCTCGAATTGGTGTTAATCACGCGAGCTCCATGACACTGCTCCACCGGAAATTTGGCCATTGCCTGTTTATTGCAGACTTTGGAGCTTTGACAAATATCTGAACTCTGCGGCAGACCATGCTGCTGGTCAACAATCTGCATCTACACCTGAAGAGCACCAGCATTTGCAGACAGAACAGCAGAACCTGCATACTGCATCTAGTGACAGCCAATGCCCTGCATCCAGTGACAGCCAATGCCCTGAGTCTAGTGACAGCCAATGCCCTGCGTCCAGTGACAGCCAATGCCCTGCGTCTAATGACAGCCAAAGCCCTGCACCTAGTGATGTCCAGCAGGACAGTGGCCAGCACCAGCCCAAGCTTCAAGATACGTCAACTGCGTCTGCTCCAGCCAAAGCCACGCCACCTCGCCCTGGAAAGCGTCATGCAGAAGATTCCCCTGGATCCATGTCGGGAATACCATGCAAAATGCAACCTTCATCTAGCTCTCAATGAGTAAGCTAAATCCAGTTGCGCGGGAGTTCTACCCTCAGGCTGCTACCGTATCTATTAACAGACTGCCACAATCTCATTCAACACATACCACCATTGGATTCCTTAACATCTGCAGCCTGCGCTACAAGATAGACACGCTGTCCGCTCTGATTAGGGAAAGGACATGGGATGTTGTTGGGATTGCGGAGACATGGCTGGACGCGTCTATAGCTGAAGGAGAACTGAACATTGAAGGATACAGTTTGGTGAGAAATGACTGAAAGGGGAGAAAAGGAGGTGGCGTCTGTATTTTTTACCGGTCCTACTTGCCCATCAAGCCACGGCCGGATCTCAACCAAGGGGACACGGAGGTAGTGTGGGTTGAGCTAAATGGAAAGGCAGGCAATCACTTAATTGGCTGCATATACCGACCACCAGATGCGCCAGTCTCCTACTGGTCCACCCTTGAGGCATCGCTGCATCAAGCTGCTATGGTTACCTCAGCCGTCACATTGATGGGTGACTTCAATGTCAATATCTCGCATTCCCAGCCACAGCATGCCCAGCCACTTCTGGATCTCTGTGGTGCATATGGCCTCACTAATATCGTCCACTCCGTTACGCGAGTCTCACCTCGGTGTCCAGCTGGCACTACTATTGACTTGATACTGACAACAGAGGATAAGGATTTGTATGATTGCCGAGTCCTGCCGCTTACACTCAGTGACCACTTTGGAGTTGAAGCAACCTTCAATGCAAGACATGCCCGGCCAGACATCCCCAAGCAGCGTGTGCGTCGCCGTTTAGATAACATTGACTTGGTTGCCTTCCGACTTGACCTAGCTGCTGCTGAACTTCATGTGTACCCACCAGACTCTGATGTGCAAGCCATGTGGGACCACTGGCATCAACGATTCCTTTCTGTCCTCGACAGGCATGCGCCATTGCAGCAATGCAAGATTAAGACAGGCAAGCTCCATCCTCCATGGTCTGACAGAGAGCTATACAAGATAAACCAGCTGAAGCGTCGCCTGCATCGAAAGTGGCTTGCTGACAAAGCCAACTCTGAAGCTCACACAGCATATAGACGTGCCCGCTCGGTTGCTGCGAATACAAACAGGTGCAAACGCAACCAGTACTTCCAAAGTCAGTGCCAAGAAAATTGCCAGAACCCACGCAAGTTATGGTCAGTCCTAAATACTGTGACTGGACGCAAGAGACAATCAATCCAGCCGACATGCGACATCGAACATGTTGCGTCCACGTTTGGCAAGGTAGTCTCTGATGATGCTCGACCTTCAGTGCTCTCTATGCCTCAGGGTCCACAGCCTCGGTCTGCCCTGACCTCATTCCAACATGTGCGTGTCTGCGATGCTGAACAGCTTTTGAAGCGCATCGACCCGCGCAAAGAAACCGGGAGCGACGGCATCCCAGGCTTACTTCTAAAGTACTGTGCCGACCTGCTAGCACCATCAGTTGCAGCACTTTTCAATGCGTCCCTGACCTCCGGCACTGTACCCGCTGGCTTTAAGCGTGCGTATGTGACCCCATTGCAAAAGGCTGGCGATCCATCTGTCGCCAACAATTTCCGTCCTGTGTCCCTGCTCCCAATTCTCTCGAAGCTGCTAGAGAAGGTGGTGCAGAAGGCACTTGTCACCTTTCTGGATATGGCTGGTTCTCTGCCCAGCACACAGTTTGCATTCCGGACCGGACATTCCACGGAGGATGCCCTTGTGTTGATGGTCAACAGGATCCTCGCTTCAAGAGACCGCCGCATGTTCACGGGTGTGGTCCTCCTGGATATGTCGAAGGCGTTCGACAAGGTTCGCCACCAGCAACTAGTCGAAGATCTCTTCTGTGTGGGCGTCACTGGAACAGCGCTCCAGTGGCTCATGTCATACTTGTCTGATCGCTGCCAGATTGTCCAGCTGGGATCCCAGCTTAGCACAGTGGCAGCCTGCTCCTGTGGAGTACCACAGGGGTCAGTATTAGGTCCACTGCTGTTCAGCCTTTACACCCGGGACATACCATCTGTTGCCCAGCAAGCTGAGTCCATCCAGTTCGCAGATGACATCGCACTGACCTGCAGTCGCCCAACACAACAGGAACTGACCGCCACTCTCTCCAGAGCAGTGACATGCATTGCTGACTGGCTGAAGCAGCGAGGTTTGATCCTTAGTGCATCAAAAAGTCAGGCATTGGTAGTACCGGCTGGGAAGCTAGAAGCGCAAACTGAACTGGACGTATGGTGTCATGCGACTAAGCTGCCATCTGTCTCTTCTGCTCGCTACCTCGGAGTTCACATTGACAGCGCCATGTCTTGGAACACCCAGATGGATAGGTGCGTTGCCCGCCTCAACAAGAAAGTCGGTGTGCTGTGGCGGATGCGCCGCTGCCTCAGCATGCAAAGCCGCATCCAGTACTTCAAGTCTGTGATAATGCCTGATTTCTCATATGGCTCCAATGCCTTCTCAGCATCGCTGGCGGGTAAGCACCTGGACCGCCTCCAAGTTCTGCAGAATCGTGCGGCTCGAGCTGTGTACGGATGCTCGCCGCGCACCTCTGCCAGAAACCTGCTAGTCCAACTCGGCGCCTACCGTGTCCGGGAGATCTTCATCCAGAAGCTCATCTTCCTGGTTTGGCGCTGCCGCTGCCGCTCCCGTGCTAGCCCCACACTGCAAGTGCTGTTGCTACCAACCAGTGGCGCTCCTACTCGGCTGCCATTATCTATGGGTCTAAGACCACCGCCAACCCGCACTGAGCTGGGTAAGGGTTGTCTCGCGTACCAAGGAGCTAGGCTCTGGAATGCGTTGCCCAGCGAGGTGCGGGCCATACCGCACCCGGCCCAATTTCGCACTGCTGCTGTTCCACACAGCATGAACCCTTGAGGTCAGACGGATCACTATCGCCATATTTTCATTATATGCCTGCCTGCTGGCCTGCTTGCCCGTCTCTCTCCCTGTTCTCTGACAACTTGCTTGTTAATTCGTGCGGTTGTTTTCAGACGTAAAGCCCTGTTGTAGAGGCTCAGCCTTCATATGTTAGTCTCTCTGTCTTTCTCTCTGTCTCTGTCTCGCTCTCGGATCTCTCTCTCTCTCTCTCTCTCTCTCTCTGTTTTTGGTGGACAAAAATATCTCTGGCGTTGATTGCTTTCTTGCTTCGACTTCTGCCGCGCCTTTGTTCTCGTACTCCCCTTTATGTAAAAGTGTTGTGCAGACCCTCCCTTAATAAAGTCTGTCTCATTTTGTCCTGAGATGTTTTGATGCATAGTGATTATGACGCTCATCATTCGCTCCCTTGTCACTGGACAGTTCTGTCCGTTTGGTTTTAGCGAATTCAAATAAAGAAAACAACAACAACAAAACAAGTTAGCTGTTGGCTGGCCATTCACAGTTACCTTGTCGACGAAAAACTTGATGGGGGTACCAAGGGAGGAAGCAGGGCAGCTGGATCTGGCAGATTGAACAGCTTTCCAACCAGCAGAAGGGAACTCGGACAGCAGTGTCTGGAAAGGTTGAGACGCACTAGTCTCAGCTTCAGAGCTCGAACTAGCCGCTGAAGCACTGCTCAAACCAGAGTCAAGGGGAGCTGATAGCAAGCCAGCCCCTGCAGAACTCGAGCTGCCCGTTTGCTTTTCGATGTGCTCTTGGACTCTGCAGATCAGAAGGAAGTAGTCATCAAAGGAGGAGACGGAAATATTATACACAAATGCACTGGGCAAAAAAATCAAAAACCATTTGAAAAGTTTTGGAGAGAAAATAATGACTTACCGCTTCAGGACATCGGGTTTCTTTCCGCTTTTTTTCAGGCCGTTGCTACTGCAGAAACCCTGCAGGACGCCTAATGTCCACTTGCTGGGGTCAGATGACAGTGACATTGCCAAGAGCTTAGTATAGAACTCGAGAGACAACTCGAATCCCTTCTTGACAGCTCTAAAAACACTGGCTGTCATGCATGAAAAACAGCAGCGCTGAGGCCACTCAAAAAGGTGTCCCCGCATTTTTCGGTGGCCATTTTGCTTGCATACGGCCTATTCTCCTATTGTTTTAGGCATAACCTGGAATTCGAACCCTCGCTATCGCCCTACATGCATTCCCCAATACACTTCACATTCATACTTATTCTTCCAAGTTGCTTCACATTATGATCTTGCATTTGAAAGCCCTATTTGAATATTGTGGCCAGCTGTTTGTGGCCAGCTGTGTTTGATGGCACGGTACGGTACGGGACAGGTACGGGATAGCGCCAGGCGTGACACAAACAAACAAATACCAGCTGTGTGGACCCTGGCTAGCGCCAGCTAGCTTCTGCATAGCTACGGGAATAAGATCAATTGCACACTCATAACACCAGGAAAAAATGAAGAACGTTAAAGGGGAAGTTCACCCTAAAATCAAAATCAGATATGTTATTCGGAAAAATCAGCTGAGTCGATTAGTGTATGTATCGTCTTCATCCTGTGACTGTAACCGGAGATATACGCAACTGAAATATCACTTTGATCCCCGGTTTTTGGCGCCGCCATGGCGTCACGAATCTGTGACGTCAAAGAGATAGAGGAGCTCATGGAGCTCGGGACTTTTACTTGGAGTTGAACGGAGAAGAAAGTGAAGTTGTGAATGTCGAAGGCGGAAAGTCAAGCAGTATGAGTGGAGACTATTCAGGGTAGGTCTAGCTCCTTGTCAGGAGATGACAGTGACTCCGAGGAGAGGGAGTTGGACGCCAGCGAAGGAACCGAAGTATACCGAGGATGAGATCATACAGATGGAGAGTCCGGAGCAAGTTGGTGTAAATGCTGACGAAGCTGCGTCGGCTGCTGCCGACACTGCCCCTACTGCTTGCTTAGAAGACTGCTGGCCACCTTGCGATCGCGCTGGCACTACGTCCTGGTGTGAATGTGGCAAATGCGTCGTTCAATTATTGCGGAACGACTGCATTTGCTGCAAAGATGTTCCGGAATCGGCAGCAATTGCTTGCGGAGTCTGGCTGCATTTTTTGCACTTCACAGTTCGAGAAAGGCTGCAGTAACCAGCATGCACTGTACATTGTACTACGCGACTATTTGGACACGATCCATCAGCAGGCGGGATCGAAGCCATCTGAGTTTGAAAACCGGTACGTGCTAATAGTGTAATACTGTCGTCGATTTTGCATCGGAGAACTGTATTTTCTCGTCAAAATAAAATACTGTTCCATGGTGCAAAGATATAACCAGGATATTTGTATGCTTTTTCAAAAATAATTGTGTTGTAGTGTGCTGCTGTTGCACTGAAATGAACATTGACATGGGAGACTAACAGCAGGAAAATCTACTCCCCTGTTCCCCAATGCAGCTCGTACCGTTACGCAGCATACCGACAATACATTTGGCTGGTATTCGTAAAACTTGGCCGAAGAGTCCGGTGGAACACCTGCATAATGGACACACGGCAAAGCAATCATAAACGGTCACTATTTGTAGTCAGCCAGGTGCTTGCACGTGTGTGTGTGTGCGCGCGCGCGCGCACGTGTGTGTGTGTTTATAGCAAAAGAATACTCATGAAAATGTACTGCCAATGTTGCAAGCATATGTACGTGTGGATTTGATCTACACAGTGCCAGTGGGTAGCATAACATTACCTCTAAATTTCCCGTGTGCTGACGGGGGTCTGTGTGCACCCATCAGCAGATATCATGCCATCGTCTGGACTCACTGCGCATGCAACTGGAGACCGAAATGCTGCTGCATACGGCACAGCATGGGCTTGAGCTAGGATCATACTCGCGGAATACACACAGATAACAGTGACAATGCAACACAATAAAGACATTCTTGGAATTGAAACTTACCAAGTAGAGGGCAGAGAGTGACCACTGTATGCCTTTTCACGACATGTAAAATTTGAATATTAAAGAAAATATATATTGCACGACTTTCTGTCTTCATTCAATACTAGTACCTTGCAATCAACACACTGCAAACAGCTTTGTACCGGTATCTGTAAACGAGAGAGCTTGGAAGCTCAGGGCCCTACGCTATGCTCTTATGCTTCTTTGCCTAGCTCATCGTACATGTTATTAGAACTGATGGAAATGTTTTTTCCGTTGATTGGCCACATCATTGTATTGCAAAAACGTTTCAATCAGTTTGAATATGAGTTAGGCAAAAATATTTGCAGAGTTTACTGCGGATTGTTATTTTTCTCTAATTTCATCCACTTTTGGTTTGCTCCTTCTCTTCTTTTTATCTCCTTATACTGTAAATCAACAAATTTTGGCTGATGAGAAACTTTCTCGAAACGAAACTCTTCACCGTCATTAAACTTTGGCCGATTGGAGTTTTGAAAAAGAATAGGAGGAGCAAACCAAAAGTGGACGAAATTAGAGAAAAATAACTATTTTGGAGTCGACGGGATGTCTGTCCTGACGTTTCCTGGGACCGGCAGTGACTCTGCCGATCACGGGCGTTCTGGACTCGACGGGATCTCTCTTCCGACGTTTCCTGTGACCGGCGCTGAATCGCCCGTTCACGCTTATTTTGGAGACGACGGGATCTCTCTTCCAACGTATGTTTTTGCTGACGTATCCTATCACCTATTCGGCAACTAATGTCCATTCTAATTTCATTTCCTCCTTGTCTCCCTATTTCTTGCCAAATCTCCCTTTATACCATGGTACGGTACGGAGGGCCTGTTTTCAGCCAATCAGCGCTCGTCTAGCCATGGTTATATTGGCCAGTATAAATCCCGCGCGGGATTTATATAGAATATAAATCCCGGTGCACGGTACGTACGCTAGGGCACTGCCACCGTACATGTTCACTGCCTGAAAGGCAGTGAACTTGTACGGCGGCAGTACTCCAGCGCACGGACCACACATAAACAGACACAACGGACACCACATGCACGTGTACACTCCACACAGAACGGCACACTGACGAGGAACAATACACAATGGAAAAGAAGAATGACCTGGAATTCGTCTACAGAGTATTCTGTTATACTGAATCTGAGGATAAAGAACGTCGAATAACCACGAAGTATCCCGAATGGGTCAGCAATGTACATTGTACTTCGAAGAGTTGAAGATCATCAACAGACTGTCTCCTTCGTAATAAGTTTATAATACCAGTCACGGTACATGTACTTCAACCCGATTGGAAAATGCTACAATAGATTGGATTGAAATGTGATACAAAACAGTGTATGCAAATGCATCTACTTGCAAGCAAAACTGATTATAAGATGCCGCATGTGAAAATCAGCACTGTACCATAATTATAGTAACACTTACTCCCAAAGAGTCCAAGCTGTAATCTACTAGTGACGGTAGTTTGATTCAACGACAAACTCCAGCACCGCAGCAATTCAGTCGACTTCCGCACCGCTCACGACTCAAGACAAGATCATGAAGATGCCACAATATGCACTGGAACTGAAAGGAAATCTTATGCCAAACATCCACGGAGGAATCTCCTTCTGATCTTGCTCGACCATTCTTTCAATTGATAACTGATAACCACCAGAAGATGTTCATGTACTGCATGATGTAGGAGATCTCCAAATAGGTTCGTTGTTCTGGAAATGCGTAGGGGTACCTGGCATAAGTAGGATATGACCCTCGTAGTCGGGTTATACCGTACCCTCATATAAATCCCTCCTGCTATCGCAGTCGGGATTTATATTCAGCCGGTATAACCCTCTGACTCGGGTTATATCCTCTACATACATCTGGGAGTCATATACATAATACGACGAATATTGTGGCCAGCTGTTTGTGGCGAGCTAGCTGTGTTTGATGGTACGGTACGGGGCAGACACGAGAGCCAGCAAATATTGTGGCCAGCTGGTATGTACAATCCTGTAGAGCCTTTGTAGTCACAGATATGGGACAGATACGGGACAGATACTGGATAGCTCCAGGCGTGACACAAACACACAAACAAACAAACACACAAATACCAAACGAGAGAGCTTGGAAGCTCAGGGCCCCTCGCTATGCTTTTTTGCCTTGATGACCTAGACAAAAAAAAGCATAGGGATGTTATAAATTCTTTAAAAAATCCTCTTTTTTAAGACATAACCTGGGATTCGAACCCGCACTCTCGCGCGCCCTGCATGCATCCCCCGATACACTTCGCATACATACTAATTCTTCCAAGTTGTTTCACATTGTGATCTTGCATTTGAAAGCCCTATTTGAATAGGCATTGTGGCCAGCCGTCTTTGATGGCACGGTACGGTAGGGGATAGGTACTGGACAGGTACGATCGAGAGAAATACGACACCGTCTCCCGTACCGTACCGTACCATCAAACACAGCTGGCCACATACATGTACAGCTGCCCGCAATATTCAAATAGGGCTTTCAAACGCGAGATAATAACGTGAAGCAACTTGGAAGAATGGGTATGAATGCGAAGTGTATGGGGGAAAGCATGTAGGGCGATAGTGCGGGTTCGAATCCCAGGATATGCCTGAAAAAAAAAATAGGAGAATTGAAAAATTTATAACATCCTATGCTTTTTTGCGTCAGATACGGATAGCGCCAGGCGTGACACAAACAAACAAACAAACAAACACACACACAAATACCACATTAAAGCTGTGTGGACCCTGGCTAGCGCCAGACGTTACTGAAGTAACGTCTTCTGCATAGCTACGGGAATTAAAGCTGTGTGGACCCTGGCTAGCGCCAGACGTTAGGGGTCGTCCGTAATTTTCGAAAAATATAAAAATCCGTCCTCATGCAAAAAGGGGGTGGGTGGTCAAGAGCGCTGGCGGAATTTTATTTTTTGATTTTTTGTGTGTACATATGCAGTATACCAGGTAGTGTAGGATCGATTGTTGCAAACGCTGCACTCCTTTGGATGTGCAGTGCACTATACCCGTACCCGGTGCGTGTACTGTTGTACCTTGCGGTCAGTGTCGCGATGAGCTGCATGCAGTCTCAGACTGTACCAGTACTCGTAGTCTACACTTGTAGTCATGTACATCATGGTACATGATGTAGAGTACAAGTCTCCGACTGTAGCGAAGTTCGGTAGATGACTTTGACACGGTTGAAGTCGTGTACCAGTGCAGTGCGGCTACCCAGTGAACTGACTGCCGACATGTCCTGGGTACTGGGGGTCAAGAGCTAGCTCGCACTGTACTGCATGCAGCATGCAATCGGAACTGGGCCAGGGCGCCAGTGTTGCACTTTGCATTTTTAGTTCGGATCTCAGGGAGCACAACTGTGCAGTAGCGCTACAAGTACGGAACTGGCAGTGAAAGTAGTGTATCGATGCTCACTTCTTTTCCGTTTTCTCCAGTGTGATGTCGAAACAGAGGACCCTCTTCGGAGGGACTCTGAAACAGCAAACCTTTTTTAGCAGGCCCCCTACGTCTACGTATGAAGAGTTTATTGAGGCACTGTGGAAGAGGAAAGGTTCAACGTCATGCCAGAAAAAAGGCGAATGGTTCGCATGGGCTCAGGACCAGTGGAAGAAGTCGAGCGAGTCCGAGCGACAGAACGTGCTTCAGAACGTGTCCGAACCTGACGATGTGGAGATCGTGGAGAGTGAAAGCACGTCTCAAGCGACTCTATCTGGTTACTTTAGCAAATTGGACAAGCCAGCAGAGAACCCTCGTCCACGTTCTTCCTTCGAAGTAACGCCTGATGCTGCCTGCGGTATCGACAGGAATAGTAGCGATGCCAATTGTGAGACTCGTGACACTAGCCGCGTACTAGTAGCTTTCCTCGAGTCGCTGGAAGTCGATCCCGACAAGTTTCTAACTCCTGACGTCCTGGGGAGAAGCGATTTGTTGGCTGCCATGGACAGGTTGAGCGACTCATGGAAGGTGCACGCTGATGTTCTGAAAGTGTACCAGTTTCACCAGAAGTGGTAGTGGAAGAAAAGCCACATCTCTGCAACGGAGGAGTCCATCAAAGTGACAATGAGTACGGTCAAGGAATACGTGTCTGCTGTTTCCGAGATTGGAGTGACAAGTTCCGCTGTCTTGAGCCTCTCTGGTATGCGTTCTGCCATGGAGAAAGCTGAGTTGGCAAACAAGCTCATTGCAGCAGCCGTTTCACTTGTCCAGTTACTGGATGACCAGTGTAAACCTTTGAGTAGGCGCACCAGTCAGATCATGGAGCGGAATAAAGTATCTGCCGCTGGCTATGTCATAGATTGTTCGTCCCCATTCCTGAGCTGGGAAGATAGCGCTGCAGATTTATGTGATTTGCAGTCTTCCAACGGCAAATCATTGGGCCCTTTGTCTGCTCAGCAGTTGCTTTCCCTGCATGCATCATTTGGAGCAGCGTCAATGATGTCCTTCAAGGCGATTTGTAGTGTGACGAACATCACTGATGACCAGATGAGTATCATTGTCAAGAAAGCCATCGCTGAGCAGCTCATGTCATGGCTGCCTATCCTGTCTGTCTTTCGGAAGTGTGACAAACAGTGGGTATTTGTCAACGTCCATGAATTCCATGGTGCCGATATGTTCAGTGACCTGCTGTTTGTTTCTGAAGAAGGAAGTGGTGGCACCAGTCCTACGCCAGCAGGCCCTGATCACAACAGAGGGACATCAACTCTGCCCTTGCCTGGTGATGTCACGACAATGGAGCCCTTGGCTCGTGGAAGAGTTCCACTACATCGAAAATTTCCTACTATTGTGCAAGTGGCCCTTGACTTCATCAAGCTCCATGGCTTCAGTGCTCAGGAAAGGCGGCGGACCGAGGCAGGCAACAGCTGTGGGGTTACCCTTGCAGACCTCCAAGCCCACCTCGTTTCTTCTGTTCCTGGCCTAGAGTCCATCTCCCGCACAGCAGTACATGAGCTGATGGTGCCTCCTCGCAAGGGAACTGTAAATGCACGCCGGTATAAGAGCTTGCTGGATGTCCGAGTTCCACCGAAGGTTAATGATGTCCATGGTCAGCATGCGGACAGTCACTTCTGTTTTGCCCAAGTCGGCTTCATGAAGGAATTCAGCCAGCAATTTCATGACAGCGTAGCTCTCTTCAGTTGCGACAACAAAAACAAGGTGAATGTCGGTAGTTTGGCGGTCAGTCGCTACCACCAGCTGAGGCACTTCTTCCCGAACGATGATGCCCCACAGTACAGTGACCATGATTTTCCAGTTGCGAACGCTAAGGTCATTCCGTCTGAATACTTGCTCTTGCAAGATGCTCATGACCGTACCGGCAGCCAGCAAAGTCGCATTCGCTCTGCGTCCTGCTCATCGCTGCCGTCACATCGTGTGAAGTCAAGACAGCGCAGTCTGAGTCTCCCTGGACGAAGTGATAGTTCGAATGCAACACCATCTGCCATGAAACGCGATCGACTGGGCAGACTACACTTCAATGCACCGCACACCGGAAAGTTGTTCGTTCGCAACCGAGCTGCAAGGTTCCATGATGCCACTGCGCAAACTCATGTGAATGACTTATCATCTATCGTTGCCAACAGCAAAGCCAGCGGCAAGTCTGGAGTATGCATGATCGTTGATGGCGGCCCAGACTATAGTACCAAGAGCACACTGACCATGTTCAATATCGGCCGGCTGTGGCGAGACCAGCGGCTTGACTTCCTGCTCATGGTCACACATGCTCCTGGTGATAGCGCTTTCAACAGCATTGAACATGCCTGGTCTCCTTTGTCACGTCTATTGGCTGGTGTCACCCTTCCACTGTCATTGTCTGCAGACGCTAGTCATGAAGATCAAGCAAAGGCCTTTGATGAAGCTCTCCAGTGCCTCAATTCGTACTGGGATGGGAAATTGTTCGATGGTTTTCCGATATCTTCCCAGAGTGTTGGGTGTACTGAGCAGCCTTCTCCGTACTCTGATCATGAGCGACTTCAGGAGCTCCTCTCTGCTGGTAAGCTCCACTCAGTGTGTTTATTTATAGGTGAATACTCTATTGATATATCGGCAATGAATTGTTAAAAGCTCTCTGCATATTCTGCAGTGAGAAATGCATGCATGTTGGGTGTGAATTCTAGGATACTCACCCTGGATTTAGCGGCATATCTATGCTTGAATGTTTTCCATTTCTTCCACAACGATGTCCAGACGATGTATATTGTCCGTATAGGTATTTTTGTATTCTGGGCAGCTGATAGTTTGGTGTAGAGGTGCTTTTGTATGTCAAGAAAAGGCTGCAAAAGAGTCTTGGACTTCTGAAGAAGGGTGTATGACACACACAAAATGGTGTATTCGCGAATCATCTCGATTATTTTACCGTACTGTGATGAAGAAATTCTTTCTCTGCTGTGTGGTGTATTCGTTTTGGTGTCTGGTGCACAGGTATCACACGAATTCGTGAGGAAGAGCACCTGATCACATTGAGAGCAGAATTGCAGTTTCTGATGCAACACTGCGTGCGCACCTGCTACTCTTTGTCCTTTGTAAAGTGCAAGTCGCCCACCTGCGAACATTGCTCGAAGAGCCCTGTTTCAGCTGAAGCTGCAACTCTTCTGCTGCAGAGGATGGGTGGCCACCTTCCAACGCCTGCCGTGTCTAGAACGCACGATGGTCACTTCCGCACGTACGTTGACAGCACAGCTCGCACTGCTACTGAGGAAGTCCTGGATATCACAGTGCCATCGCTATCGGGCAAACTGCCTGAGGACTTCATCTGCTCAGCATGTCATCGCTATGTGTTTCGGTCAGAGGCTGACAAGTCCCGACATCTGCTGCTTGTCCATGACAAGAGGTCAGAGAAGCGCCGTGCTCCTGATGACCCCCGTCCGGACCATGTTTGCAACTTTGACGGCTGTGGAAAGAAGTTCGCCACTGCGTACCAGCTGAATCGCCACAAAAAAGAAACGGGCCACAAGTGCAGCAGGGGCCGCAAGAAGAAGATTCCAAGCAGTCAGTGATCTGGGCCATGTTGTCAGTTCAATGGTATCATTCGGCATCGCGATCCGAGACGGTTTTCACGTTATAGTTACTCCACACTGTGTAGTGTCAGTTTACTCGAGCTAGATTCCTTTAACTCTCTGCTGTTTTTTTTGTGCTGATAGTACTTGATCACCTGTGCTGTGCTGTTGTTGTTCATTGGGATTCAGCAAGTCTGCATTCATGCTAGTGATCATTAAACCAATGTGCAGATTGTACCTACATGTATGTAAAATCCAATGTGCTTGCCTAACCAGCACAGGTTCCTTCTTGGAGCCCCTACTCAGGCTTCCCATCTTCCCATCTACGGGAATAATCTTCTCTAGTACGATGTACTCAACACAGACTCAGTGGGTGAAACTGCTCCCTCCAACTCGCGATGTACAGACAAAATTAATTTTCAACACGCTCTCAAAGCACGAAATTACCAAAACCATTCACTCACATCTTCTCTCTCCTGCCTCTCCTGATACTGCGACATCGTGCGCATCGTTGGGGGATGCCTGTCCGGGAAGATCGATGGCACAGCGTCTGCTTTCAGCTTTCCGCGGCACGCTTTGCCCATCTCTCCCTGCAAGTTCCTCTGGAAGGCATCCTCCTCAAAATGTGCGGAACAAATTGCACTACTCTCCTCAAACGTAGGTGGCAAATTCTCGCGGTGAATCGCTGCAACCCATTCCGCTCGGAGAGCTTTATCCCGCGGAATACGATGCACCGTGGTCCCAAGGGGCTTGCCAGACTGGTTAGAGCAGCCGACAGCACAGCAAACCGGCATCGTGGTTGAAACTGTTCAGGTCGCAAGAAAGAAACTATACAAACGCCACTCTTCCTCGCTCACTGAAAAGCAAGCAGACCGGGAGCCTGTATCTCTTTGACGTCACAGGGTGTGGAGGGGGTGTGCGCCGGCCGCATGACGTCATTTCGCATGACGTCATGGTACATTTCAAATTCAAATATCTCCAGAACGGCGTTTCGCACGGGGATGGGACCACTCACCACCGAACTCAGCGCCTCGAAATCTACAAACTGTGAAATTTTGATTTTTAGGGTGAACTTCCCCTTTTAAATGTTCCATAACGTGTTCTTGGGATTTTCATCAGTGGAATACCGTCACATAATAATAACAAAAACACACACCTATACACCTAGGTTCGTACATATTAGTGATAATTCCAAAGAGCGTCATCTCTTGAATTATCAATAATATCCAAGGATCTTCCAAGTTGGAAGGCCGTTGTTTAGCGCTATCCAGCAGTGCTCAAGCTCACTGCTTTGCCGTGGAATGTGGAATGTATCAGAACTCCTTTTCAGTCTAGTGCTACCTTGTTCACGTCTGACTGTTTTAGCGTGGGCTCCATTACTGGGCAGTGAAAAATAATCCGACACCACTCCAGCTCGTCCTCCTTGATGCGATACTTAAATTGTTTTCTCCTCGAGGAATGTTTTTGCCTTTGTCTTGTCACATTCCCAAACGGGTTCAAGCCTGCCCACTTTCTGTCTTTCCAGGGTCAAAAGACGTCTCAGCTCTGCAGTTGTTTTGTCGGAGATGATGAATTGTTTCCCAAGGCATGTGAATCTTCCTACAACGTCAGCCACTTCCCCATTGCAGGGTGCATATAGGTTGCATGTAAGGTTCATAGAGTTTTCATAATGAATTAGCAGGGTGTCAGTAACTCAAACTGTCATGCACTTCGTTTTCGTGTTCAGGAATATCGTAAACAACAGCCTAACTGTGGGTCATCAACTTTGCAGAGCGTTTCCTCAAGGTCTACCTCAGGTAACCAACTTTCAAGCAGACTCTGAAAAATACATACAGAGTAAGTGTTTTGTTGTCACATGGGGGATTCAAAGCAGTAATAGAGATCTTAAGGTTGACTTTGTTTATTGCTGGCTTTTTCGGGATATATTTTAGTGCTTTGCCTCACCTGTACAATGAGAATACGTTTTATTTGGGAAAGCGTACTGTAAGGTCTTAATGATTATTATGATCACTGATTTGTTCGTTTGAACGCTCTGGCAAGGTATTTTCGGGCTGCCTTTGGAGTGAAAACTTGTCAGTGCCTTCTAGGTTCAGCCCTGTCCCATAGCTCAGTGGTTAGAGCATTGCTCATGACAAGCAAGGTCCCGGGTTCGAGTCATGTTGGGTCTGGCGATTTTTTCTCTTTTCAGGTATTTCACTTCCCCAATTGATCCTTTGAATTTGATGTTCTCCCAATCCTTTCAAACATTTATCACTCTCTTTCACTTCTGGTAGGGTCCAGAAACTGACCGTGGTTGGTCCCCTGGGGGAGGGAGAAAGACCCAAGTGCCATCAGTATGTGTGGCACGTGTTGGGAGCTGCCTGAGTGAAAAACTTGTCAGTGCCTTCTAGGTTCAACCCGGTCCCATAGCCCAGTGGTTAGAGCATTGCTCATGACAAGCAAGGTCCCGGGTTCGAGTCCTGTTGGGTCTGGCGATTTTTTCTCTTTTCAGGCAGTTTACTTCCCCAAATGATGCTTTGAACAATAATAGTAATAATAATCATCAGCATCATCACAAGCCCATAGCCCTAAGGCCGACGGGGCGTCACAGAGCAAGTATGAACAAGCGAGCGCCATAAAAATCGATCACGTGCAGCAGCGAGCAGGAACTGCACGTCAAGTCATCATCAGCATCAGCCCTTTCGCGTTGGTATCGGCGTTAGCCTAGCCCTCGCTTGAGTCACACCCAATGTTAGACATGATACCAGATGAGAAGGGGAGAAAAAGAGAAAGAACGCAAAACGAAAAAGAGAAAAAATATAGGTGAACTAACACTTGATCATATGCATACTATTCAAAGACATTAACAATGCAACACGCTGGTGCGGCACTGGCACATTGCAAGTAGCCATAAGTAAGTTAGACCTGTTCAGTGATACACATATTTATTGTCAATGATGTCATTAACTAGTTGACGCCACCCGGATCTCGTGCGCGCAATTTCACGCAATCTGCAGAGGTCTGTACGGTTGAGCGACCTCTCGATACTCATCAGATCATTGTGTAGGACGATTTGCAGTTCTGTTCTCGGTCGTCTTCTGTAGCCGGTCATCAAGTGCAGTCCATGAAATAATATTATCAAGCCATGACATTCTGGGCCTGCCTTGGCCACGACCTCCAGGAATACAACCCTGAAGAGCAGTCAATGACAAACAGCCGGAACGAACAATATGACCAAAAAATTGAAATTTCCTTTTACGAACAGAAACCATAAGTGGGACTTGTTTGTGAATACTATTTCATAATAATAGTCATGTACAATCATGTATGTCCGCGGCCTTTGACCCTCTGTACGTCTACTTCGACAATCTGTACAATGTTGTTGTTGCTGTTGTTGACTTTTATTTTACTTCAACAATTGCACAGGCATGATTGCCTTCTTACCGGCCTATAGGTCCGGTTCTCACAGAAAGATGAAAAAAATATATATGAGGAAATGTTTAGAGATAAAGACATGCAAGCGGTATGATTATTATTATAGAAATGTTTGTTATGACATTGTGTGTATGCTGACACCCAATTTGTGTGAATTTTTTATCAATGTCATGACAATGTCTTGACTGTATCATTTGAGAGGTTTTTCATTCCGAATTTTTTGAATGTTTTTCAGCTGTGCTTTCCGAAAAATGTGCTTGCCAAAAAACGGCATTTTCAGTGTTTTGCAATCCGAAAATCGTATTATTTTAACTACGTTTCGAAGGGTTGCCATGCAAAACAAAATGAGCGTAGAAGGCGACAAAACCTATAACCTTTTTGCAATTGAGGCGTGTTGGTCCAACGGCAGCAGCGTGTGGTCTCTGACGGACTTCCTAATGGTACTAGCAAACTTTGGCTAAGACGAGGCTGGAAATTTTGCAGTCTCCTAGAATCCCACAGAGCCGCAAACAAAGGGGTTGAGCACAAAATAGGAGTTGTGTCAGCAGGATCAAATCCATGTGCAGGTCAAAGCGAATTTGGATGCGGTTTGAAGACGAGGACGAACTGATGGTGGAGTGAGTGATCCAACAGCTGAAGACGAGGTTGGCGACCTGCTGTCTTGTACTGCCAGTAGTAGGCTCCATGGCAGAGGAAGATGGAGTGTGAGAAGATCTAGTCAACATGGGGAGAACCAGCAAAACCAAAACTACACACTTGGGAAATTTTCAAATAATGATAAGCGAGAGCAGCAGAAAACATAATACACACATGTTCAAATATGCGCTCCCAACCAGGCAAGAGCCGAGAATGTATTTTTTGGAAAACCTTGCACTTTCGCAAAAACACTTCCGGAAGTTCTACTACTGTTTCGACTCCTTTTTCGACTCCTGCCACCACATTCTGAAAATAATTCCGAAATTTAGAATCCAAAAACTCTCTAGTATTACAGTACAGTACTCAGCAGTTTTTCGAGTTTTATTTGTTGAAGTAAATTGTTGACCGTTCTTTTTTTGTTAGGACTGTTTTGATATTTTCTTTTTCGCCTATTCTGCAGTTGCATGCGTATAAGTATCTCATTCCAGCTCGTACCCCATTCTTCCTTCCATTTGGCTAATGCTGGTTTTTGTACATTGCGTAAATACTCAGCGTTGTATGCAATAATGATACTTTGGAAGTAATAATATGATGCAATAATAATACTTTGGAAGTAATAATATGATGCAATAATAATACTTTGGAAGTAATAATATGATGCAATAATACTACTTTAGAAGTAATAATATGATGGCAACAACGGGTAGCAACGTGTCGACTGTGAGCGAATGGAGGAGAAGAAAAGAAGAGAAAAGCTAATTATGTACGGGTTGACTAATGCTGCTGCTGAGTTGGATCGTCCATTTAACAATGTTCAAAGCCCTTGACGCATACATCTTCGTCATTGCTGTTGCTGGTGTATATTGGATTTGAGTGGATCTGTGTCAGTGTACATTGTACATTGGAATGTTGAAACTTAGTTACTGCTGTTGCTTCCGGAATGCGGTGCTTCGATCATAGGGTAAAGTCCGACTTATGCAGTGGCGTAGTATAGTTGGTATTCCCAATAAGCCCATTGAGCATTGCCTAATATGGAATGTATGAATAATGCATGCGAGTGCGCTGGTATGAGCAATCATTATACATTTGGCTGTCAGGGCTGTTGGTAGTATAAACTATGTTATTCCCGTAGCTATGCAAAAGACGTTACTTCAGTAACGTCTGGCTCTAGCCAGGGTCCACACAGCTTTAATTTGGTGTTTGTGTGTTTGTGTGTTTGTGTCACGCCTGGTGCTATCCCGTATCTGTCCCGTACCGTACCATCAAACACAGCTGGCCACATACATCTGGCCGCACTATTCAAATAGGGCTTTCAAACGCAAGATGATAACGTGAAGCAACTTGCAAGAATGAGTATGAATGCGAAGTGCATGGGGGAATGCATGTAGGGCGATAGTGCGGGTTCGAATCCCAGGTAACGCCTGAAAAAATAGGAAACATCCCTTTTTTCTTTTTTTTAACGCCGGAAGTTACAAACCGGCTTTATACTGGTTATGTCCGACCCACCATCGAATACGCCTCGCCACTGTGGCAGTTCCAACTGTCTGCGTCCCATGCGGCGGTGCTTGAGCGTCTGCAGGCCAGATTGGCACGCATCGTCTTGAGACAGTACGGTGTGTTTCCCTCCGCTACTGAACCGAAGGCATCTCTGTTCGCGCACCTGCAATGGCCCAGTCTGGCATGGCGGCGACACATCCAGTGCCTCCGGGAGCTCCATCACCTGGACCACCACCAGACCACTGCCCTTATGGAGCTGGGCTATAGTCTCTCCACCAGCGCGCGGCGCCCTCTCCAACTTGTACCGCATGCCAGGGCGAACAGCTACTCGCGTGCCACCTTCCTCTTTGTTACCGCTGCCACCTGGAATTCTCTCCCCACTGACATTAGAACCACCCAAAATAGTCATTGCTTTGTGTCTCGTGTCCGTACCATCTTTGCCAACACCCGCTTTGAACCCGCTGGTTTCATTCCTTCCAGAGTTTCTATAACATAGTAAAGAATGGTATGGCTGATTTATACAGTATGCATTTGTTATAACCCTTCCTCTTCTCAATCTATATGTTATAATTGTGCAGATATATTCCCAGCAAGCCATGAACGGAGACCCCCTCGACTTAGGCCTCGGCCTTTGGGGAATCCATAAATAAAATAAAATATTTTTTTTTTTGAAATCATCAAGGCGGTAGACGGTGTCGTATTACCCTCGACCGTACCTGTCCAGTACCTGTCCCGTACCTGTCCCATACCTATCCCGAACCGTACCGTACAATCAAAGACGGCTGGCCACAATGCATATTCAAATAGGGCTTTCAAATACAAGATCATAACGTGAAGCAACTGAAGAATTAGTATGTATGCGAAGTGTATCGGGGAATGCATGCAGGGTGATAGTGCCGGTTAGAATCCCAGGTTATGTCTAAAAACAAAAAGTAGAAACTTATAAGAATTTATAACATCTAGTGTTGAAACGAGCGTATCTATAACAAACGAGCGATCAGTTCCACTAACGAGCAAGCTATCGAGCGCGCTAACGAGTTTCATTGATGTGGCAAAATATGATTATTTTTTTGAATATTTTTTTTCGAAGTATTAGTTCGATTTTTTCAGCTGGTTGAATTATCACCACCGGCATTTGGGGTTGCTGCTGCTTCACTTCGGACTGCTGTTTGGTGTCGAGATGTCTTTTCAGCGCCGTCGTCGATTAGCCTTTGTAAGAATAGACCGTTTTGCAAAGATTGCAAGTAGCCCTGGTCTTCGCTGCATCGTGGGAGAAAACTTCCAAACGACTGAGCGTAACTTTCACTCGAATGGAGAGGTGACTGAAGCATATCCTGCGACAGGTCAGCAGATGCGGAACAAGACATCAGTAGAGTCCACCAAAGCTGCCACGACAACTGAAACAACTCAAGTGTCGTGCAGGCATACAGTCACCTGCGAGTGATTTTCACTTTGCGCGGGACTGGACTCTCGATCGACCAGGGAGTAATAGTTTACGACTCCCCAGTCGACATGTACTGCCATGTGTACGGAGTACGGTGTACGGTGTTCGTTAGTGCAAACGAGCTGGCCGCACAAACGAGCCGAGTTTCTGGCGAGCGAGCTAACGAGTATCCGGTGAGATCGTTTCAACACTAATAACATCCCTGTGCTTTTTGTCTAGGTCATCAAGGCAAAAAAGCATAGCTTAGGGCCCTGAGCTTCCAAGCTCTCTCGTTTGGTATTTGTGTGTTTGTGTGTTTGTTTGTTTGTGTCACGCCTGGCGCTATCCGTATCTGGCGGCAAAAAAAGCATAGGATGTTATAAATTTTTCGATTTTTCCTATTTTGTTTTCAGGCAAATCCTGGGATTCGAACCCGCACTATCGCCCTACATGCATTCCCCCATACACTTCGCATTCATACCCATTCTTCCAAGTTGCTTCATGTTATTATCTTGCGTTTGAAAGCCCTATTTAAATATTGCGGGCAGCTGTATGTGGCCAGCTTTGTTTGATGGTACGGTACGGTACGGGAGACGGTGTTGTATTACCCTCGATCGTAAATGTCCCGTACCTATCCACTACCGTACCATGCCATCAAAGACGGCTGGCCACAATGCATATTCAAATAGGCCTTTCAAATGCAAGATCACAATGTGAAACAACTTTGAAGAATTAGTATTTATGCGAAGTGTATCGGGGGATGCATGCAGGGCGCGCGATAGTGCGGGTTCGAAACCCAGGATAATTATGTCTTAAAAAAGGATTTTTTTAAAGAATTTATAACAACCCTATGCTTTTTTTGTCTAGGTCATCAAGGCAAAAAAGCACAGCGAAGGGCCCTGAGCTTCCAAGCTCTCTCGTTGTGATATGACTTTATCTAGAGGCAAAGTTGCAAGAACATGTCGACCGAAATGTCATATTTGTTAGCAAATTTGACAATGTATACAGTGGGTTTTTCATCTTACCTCTACCAGTAAAGAAGCAGAAAATGCAGTGCAACAAAGCCATCAAAATACTTGGTCCGACTTATTAAAATGTGCGCTTCACTTCAAAACTCAAGCATATGTACAAAGGAGCACCTCTACCAAAAAATCAACCAAGAGACGGTAGATAGATAACTACTGTGTCGTTTCTTGACCTGACCTTCTAGTTTTCATCGCTGCTGGTGTCTCAGGGCGCATCTGCAAGTGCGGCAACCTGCAAAACGTCGACATTTTTTTCATCTCCTCCAAGCTACACTGCGCTTCTTTGATTTTTTCACTCCATAGGCACGATTTCCACGATCGACTTCGCCTCCTCCTCGTGCAGTGCGACTACCAGAATGGTGGCTGTAGGTGTTTTCGCCTGAAGCTCCCACCACACCTTCAAATGAGGCGAACAAATAAACCACCACGCATAAAAAATCACTTCTGACCACCGTGTACCGCGCGCATACTGAGTCTGATCTGTGTCGACATGTCATGCAGTCAGACCATGCATGCTCTTCCTTGCCTGTTTCACAAATCCACTGGCCCCGGAGACTGGCGATCTTGTGACGCATCGCGATCGCGGCTCCTCGCGCGGATCCGAGGACTCCGCACCGTATCCGCCGGATAATTCACCCTTCCTGCGCTTCAGTTTTCCAGCCAGGTTGTCGCCTGAAAGTCGACCTCAAGGCCGGTTATTTATTTCGATCAACTTCTCGACGATTTCTTCTGTGATCTTGATTCGTCGGCCGCCACATCGTGAACGACTGCGAGAGATCAGCAAACTGGACGGAGCGATGCTGGTGCTTTCTGCACGAGTTTCTGGATGACGTGTTTGCTGAAATTCTGCCAAGGAAACAGCGATTGCAGCGATTTCAATCCGCCAGGAGGCACTCGAGAACGATCGCCTAGGAGGTTCTGGTACTCCTTGACAATCCCCCATTGCAGCGGAGTGTTGATTTCAGCACCAGGCCTTCTCTGTGTTGCGCGAGAAGCAACAGGAGTCCTCTGACGACAAAATTTGGACGCAAAATGCTCGAGTCGACTAGGATCCTGAGCCGCTGCCTCCTTTGGAGTTGGAGCCATTTCTTCTTCAACATCACAAATTGACAACTGAATGATAGTGTTAGATAGCTGGAAAGTTTATTCCGTCTTGAGATTATTTGAATTTGTTTGGTTGATGTTCGAAGCGAAACGCACATTTTAATAAGTCGGACCAAGTACGAGCGATCCTAATTCTGTTTTTAAGGCCGCGGTCTCACCAAGTTCAGCTGTTTTTGGCTTGCGCTGAAAGTGCCTTGCGACTAGCGACTTGCCAGCTGACGGTCACACCAAAACTAGCTGACGCGGGCCTGTTGACTACAGGTCAGAAAGAAACATCGCAATAGGTTCCATCATCTGCCTCCGACACCAAAAAGCAAAGGGGAAAGACGTACATGTACCTTCACGACTGACAGGCACGACTGATACAAGTGGAGAACACAAGGCAAGGAGACACAGGAGAAAGCACAGGCACGGCACGGAACGAATCAAGGAGAGGGAAGCGGTGTCGCGAGGAGATGGAGACATATGACGACGATGGGATAGATGGCGGTATTGGAATGGAGGTGGAGGATGAGAGTAGTGATGAGGAGGAGTTTGATGTTGACAAGAAGAAGTCCGCAGTGTACAAGCATTTGGTGTCCAGTCCAGAATGTCGTAAGGTATTTGACGATTCCTGGTTTAGTGTTATTCGTTGCGCACGTTTCTTCAAGCAATTGCAGGTGTTGGAAGCTGTGTATATTCGTACTCGTGACTCTGTGCTATGTAAACAGAAAGAAAAGTTTGTATCACTCACAATCTTCAAGTAATACACAAGCACCATTACATTCTTTCACACAGTATCACATTCATCTGCCACTACCTTTCTCACATACACTATATTCACAAATTGCAAAGGTGCAAACTTCGCTTTTTGTACTTGCTGGCTGCTGTATTTCTACCTGAAACCATATTAGCTACATGTATATAAGTGTGTGTTTTAGTTATTACATTTTTGTGTGACGGCGTTCCACTGATGACAGTCACAATAAAACGTTATGGAACTTGACTTTCTTCATTTTTGCTGTTGTTATGAGTGCAAAATTTATCTTATTTATTGCCATTTTACGACTATTGTCTCCTCGTCGATGATTTAGCTTGTGTTCGTTCTTGCAGATCTCAATTCAACATTTTGTTCCCAGAGCTGTGACAATGCACCAAAAGGAGAGTTTACTTGCAACACTGGCTATAGATGTATCGGTGCTTTATGGAACTATACATGCCACAGTAAGTACCTACTGTTAGAACACCACTCTATACATGTCAAAGTCAGTATCTACTGTTAGAACACCACTTTATACATGCCAAAGTAAGTATCTACTGTTAGAACACCACTCTATACATGCCAAAGTAAGTACCTACTGTTAGAACACCACTCTATAAATGCCAAAGTAAGAACCTACTGTTAGAACACCACTCTATACATGCCAAAGTAAGTATCTACTGTTAGAACACCACTCTATACATGCCAAAGTAAGTACCTACTGTTAGAACACCACTCTATACATGCCAAAGTAAGTATCTACTGTTAGAACAACCCTCTATACTTGCCAAAGTAAGTATCTACTGTTAGAACACCACTCTATACATGCCAAAGTAAGTATCTACTGTTAGAACACCACTCTATACATGCCAAAGTAAGTACCCACTGTTAGAACACACCTCTATACATGCCAAAGTAAGTACAGAGCCTTCAGAGCCTATAGAAGTCTCTACCCAATGCCCTTACCTCCAATTGTTTGCAAGAGATGAGAATGGTCAAGATTATTATACCAAAGGCTGAAATGTTATAAATGTTTGTCCCACACTGACAACAATGGTTAAGCAAGGTATTGAAGTGTTTCAACATGCAACAGTTACCACAATATTGATTACTTTTGTCTTTCTGTAGATATTGACGAATGTGTTGGTGGAAGTCATACATGCCATAACAATGCCACGTGTAATGATATGGATGGTAGCTTCACATGCCGATGCAACGTCGGTTACTCTGGAGACGGGGACCAATGTACAGGTATGCTGCTCTACGACTATTGGTGTTGGTTTCCATGTTGATCTTTAATCTGCTGATTTTATGGTCACTTGCCACTCAAGAAGTCGTATATATGTCATTTGTCACTCAAGAAGTCGTATATATTATGTCATTTGCCTCTCAAGAAGTCGTATATATGTCATTTGCCACTCAAAAAGTCGTATATATCATTTGCCACTCAAGAAGTCGTATATATGTCATTTGCCACTCAAGAAGTCGTATATATGTCATTTGCCACTCAAGAAGTCGTATATATGTCATTTGCCACTCAAGAAGTCGTGTATAAGTCATTTGCCACTCAAGAAGTCGTATATATGTCATTTGCCACTCAAGAAGTCGTATATATGTCATTTGCCACTCAAGAAGTCGTATATTATGTCATTTGCCACTCAAGAAGTCGCATATATGTCAGTTGCCACTCAAGAAGTCGTATATATGTCATTTGCCACTCAAGAAGTCGTATATATGTCATTTGCCACTCAAGAAGTCGTATATATGTCATTTGACACTCAAGAAGTCGTATATACATGTATGTCATTTGCCGCTCAAGAAGTCGTATTTATGTCAGTTGCCACTCAAGAAGTCGTATATATGTCATTTGCCACTCAAGAAGTCGTATATATGTCATTTGCCGCTCAAGAAGTCGTATATATGTCATTTGCCACTCAAGAAGTCGTATATATGTCATTTGCCACTCAAGAAGTCGTATATATGTCTCTACATCAGACTGTCTACCTGGTTGTGCATACCTTTAACTTGTTCTTTAAATTTATCTCTCTCATGGAATAGCTTTGAAGCATCGCATGATACACAAGTGATAATATACAGTGAGATAGTGCGACAACAAGGCACAAAACGATATCTGTCAGCTAATAACGTCTTTGAGTTTCGTAAAAGATGAGGAAAGACGGATATGAAAAAAGGTTTTTGTGGAGCGCGTTCAAGCCACATTTCATTCATGAACCTGTGGCAATCATCTTCTCAAATTGTGTTCAAACACTTGTTTGACAGTGTAGTTCAAGTAGCTGGCGAGCAAAGACTGACAATGTTTGTAGGTAGTGACACTAAAGCAACTCGCAGGGCCAGACGATCGCAATGCACGGCACAGGTTTGGTCAGGTGTCAGCAAGTTGGTGGCGGCGTTTTTGCAGAGGCTGGCAATTTTTTTGGGATCTCAGTGATCATGTTGATGTTGACAACTAAGCTGAACCGCCTCGTCATTCCCGTGTAGCAAAGAGGCACAAGCTGTGGTCAAGTACACTAGGCCACAGACTGACTTACGACGTTACGTGCCTTTCACCTCTCATGAGTGCCATTCTTGCTTCACAAAGCACGCAATCTCACCGTGCATCTTGCAATAAAATTCAAACTGTGCTCAGAACTTCAGTCACTTTTGCGTCAGCGGTCGCAACTAAAATTGTTGTTGGTGCTAGGGGAAGCTTGTTGTTTGGTGGGACAAGTGATCGCTACTGCATTTACTTGTCACAGTCAACAAAACACTTTGTTCTGCAGCATTGGGAGTAGTGTTGGAGTAGAAATCGCCGAGGAGGCAAGCTTTCCTATCCAGGTATGACCCAGCCGGGCCCAGTGCTGAAAGGATTATATGGATTACTCGTTACTTACTCGATAAGAAATAGATCCAGCGGTTATTTTGATTTTATCGGTTTAAGTCGCCAAACGAGTAGAATGGTACTTACACTCGGCACGTGATTTCCCCCTTTTGGGGGGTCGCACAAAGTTTGCATGCACCGAATGTGTGACGAGTACGACATGAATATGTATATGTACATGACTGAACACTTGCAACATCGATGTACGTGTAAAAGTGCAAGCACGATCTGAGAAACATCGACGCGATCACCGTCTTTTGAGCTTACTGCTTTTCTTACATACAGCATGTAGGACTGGCAGGCTCAGTATTATGTGTCTACACTAGCTACAGGGGCTGGAGTTGCCTCCACGTGCGAGTAGTGTTGTACTGAAGACAGTAAGATGGTCGTCAGTTTCGTGTTTCCTTTCTGTTGACGGTTCCCGAACCAGTTTTCCCCACGACGAGCTAGGCTTGGCGTCTGGGTTGTTGGCGCGCCTCAAGTCAGCGCATCCGTCGAAATCCGCCGATCTGCACCCCTGGCCTCAGTCAGTAGGTGCAGTGGGTCGCATCTGTCTTGTTTGTATTCGTTTGGTCAGTCCGAAATGCTAACGGACTTGTTGCGAGATCGTAGGATCTATGCGCCCACTTTCCGTCGTTGGCGATGTTGGACTGGTAAAACAGAATGTACATGTACTGATGTAGTTACAGTAATAGTCGGTTACCCGATAAACCGATTGTTATGGTATCAGCTAAGCCACTAAGGAAAAAACGTAATCTTTTCAGCAAGTTAGTTTGCTGTTGTTTGTTAGTTGTGTTTTTATTTATAGTCGTTTAACCAAACATTCAATAGTGCCTTCTCCAAAGGAGACGACTTAGAAGAGGAGAGGGGAAAAATAAAATTGGGAGAGGAGGAAAAGCATTCACGGACGGGAGATCGAGTGGAGATAATAATGTAGTATAGATTAAGAACTTAGAAGTTGCGACTTCGGCGGTATTAGTCATGAAGTTGATTGTTCCCACTAGGAACACACGCTTCTTGCCGAACTTGACACTTGACTGACTCACGACTGCCATCCAGAGCACACAAGAAGTCCATCGAACCTTCGACTCGGCAAACCTGCAAGAAAGCACCACTCCCTGCTCAACACACAGTGTTTCGGGGAATTCACCCCTGATCAGTTGAGCTTGAGTGGGCTGAGGAAGATTGTCCCTGAAAAGCACCACTTATATACTGCTCTCCAGGCACAAACATCACCAGGGATACAAACTTACAGAGACGCTTTGTTTCCAGCGCGACAAACACCTCGTGAAGCTCTAGGTAGCAGCGTGAGTCAGAGTCGCTCATGGAGTTGTGATAAACAGACGTTGAGAGCCAGTATAGCTATTCGCAACGCTGTCACCTCCAACAACTAGTCGCACGTCCGCGTGAGGGACAACAATACGAACTTAGAAGTTGCGACTTCGGCGGTATTAGTCATGAAGTTGATTGTTCCCACTAGGAACACACGCTTCTTGCCGAACTTGACACTTGACTGACTCACTCCATCAGCGACTCTGACTCACGCTGCTACCTAGAGCTTCACGAGGTGTTTGTCGCGCTGGAAACACAGCGTCTCTGTAAGTTTGTATCCCTGGTGATGGTTTGGCCTGGAGAGCAGTATATATGTGGTGCTTTTCAGGCACAATCTTCCTCAGCCTACTCAAGCTCAACCGATAAGGGGTGAATTCCCCGAAACACCGTGTATTGAGCAGGGAGTGGTGCTTTCTTGCAGGTTTGCCGAGTGGAAGGTGCGACGTGCTCCTCGTGTGCTCCGGATGGCAGTCGTGAGTCAGTCAAGTGTCAAGTTCGGCAAGAAGCGTGTGTTCCTAGTGGGAACAATCAACTTCATGATAGATTAAGAAGCAGGAGTAAGATCCAGATCTTTGGAACAGTACAATAAGCAGTTTAGGCGACTGGAAGAATAAGGAGGTCTTGCGAGAGCAATGCATCACGCAACTGCTTCTTCTCTCCAATGGATCGCAGTTCGGCCGCGAGACTGTTTCGAAATACGCTTCCCACAAACTGGATTGATGATCGGCTATAAGGGCTTTTTAGGAAGGGTATTTGTAAGATATTGAAGGAACGATCACGAGTTATGCGGCGGTTAGGCGGGCATGCAGCATTAATTAGACTAACGAAATTGACGAAAAGCGGACTTGTAGCAGACTGGATACAGCCATGGACGTGTACTAAATGTTTATTATGTGGACAAGAGGAAGGTTGCGTGTCTGTGCAAGCAAAGGAGCGGTAGGGGTAGCAGTTGGTGCCAGCAAAATAGACCGCACCCCTGCCTTGGCCATTCGCTCCAGATGACCAAGTGCATGCTGAGAAAGAGCTGGGTTGAAGGCATTGCTAGCATAGCAGAGTGTGGACTGAATCATGTCAATGTATCAAGTGCGGTGGGCATTCACTGTCAAGCCATGTCCATGCCGCCATAGCTTACCAAGACTTGTTGTCATCCACGTGAACTCCAAGTTACTTCACACAATGTACAACTTGTAGAACGTTCTGACCACACTGTACTGGAGTATTGGATGTATTGGATGGTGGATGTCTTGCAGAGCACGCGGCGGGGGAGGGGGGGGGGCTTTATGAACATCACTTGTGTCTTCTTGGTGTTTGAAAGTAGACCTAGATCACCTAACCAGGCTAAAACACTAGTGGGTCCATCAGTCAGACATGGGCACACGGCTTGTGCGACACGACTCCAGGCCTCCAGGAAAATGTCATCAGCGAACTCTTGGTGAACTATGCTACCAGGAAGGATTTCTTTGAGTTGACGAGTGAACAATATGAACAGAAGTTGTCCAAGCACACTACCCTGGGGAATACCTCGGAAACAAGGTACTGGTTTGGACAATGTGCCTCCGATACGAACTTGCTGGTAACTATCAGATAGGTAGCTCGTGAACCATTCCAAAGCTTTACCAGATAGGCCAACAGAATACATTTCGGACGACAACTGATCATCGAGTACACGGTCAAATGGCTTTGACATAACCACGGGGGGACTGCCAGTAACTTTGTGATCAAAACGGTTCTCGAGCCAGTGATTAGCAGCGAGAGTGAGAGCATCTTCCGTTGCCAGATGTTTTTGACATGCAGATTGTGTACTAGAGATAGCTCGGCACTTATGCCGTATTGCAGCATGGTCGAGTAGAAAAATTAAGCACAATTTATTTCAAGAAAACCTCAAAAATGAAGATGGAGGACATGTCCTCAGCGCTACAAGAGGTGTTCTACTATCTGCCTGTACCAGTTTTCCTCTCCACACTCTGCTCCACCACTACCTGCATGCGCCAGATCTAACACCTTACTTTTACACCAACAGTATGCACCATACTCGTCAACACGCACTATTCTTATCTATGTGCCAAGCTTTCACCTCATCCCGCGGCTCTTGCTGATTGGAAGCTGCGTTGCGTTCACCCTATATTGTTCACTGCTTAGTTTAGTTTAGTTGTCTTATTCTGAGATTCTGAAAGAATACTGTTACATTGGTAGCAGAGGATGATTGAACAAGAATACTTCTCGTTGTATGCTCTTTGCCTGGTTGTTTCTTTCCTGCCCTTCTTCCTTTCCACGTTGATCCGTGAAGTCAAAGAAGCGTGTGGTGATTGAAATTCTGCCTCTAGCCGGCTGCCTCAGCGTCCCTGTTCTTCGCCTAGGACTCAACACACCAATTGGCTCTCGATCTTCAATGGAAAACCTTCTCAGTTCCAAAAGTCGGCCTTTTCCATGGAGCTGGCAATGAGATCGCTTAGAGTTAGCGAACCAGCAGCTATGGTGGACCATGCAGTGAGATTTTTGAGTGGAAATGCCAAGATGTGGCTGATAGCTTCCCTCGATTCTGGCAAGCAGTTTTCATCATGGTCAGTCCTACGAACAGCGCTTGAGGAAATGTATGGCCCAGTGCACGACTGGATTCAGGTGCAGGAAGACGCTCTGAAAGTCGCCAAGGACGCTTTGGTTGCCGCCCAAGCTGGTGGATACAGTGTTGGTGTACAAAGACTTTCTCCTTACTGCCGAAATTCGGAACTAGCCTTCCACTAAGCTACGCCTTAACTGGTTCAGCCCATATCCAGTGACCAAGAAGGTACGACCTAATATCAGCTGGAACTCCCTCAGGTTCTGCGCGTTCATCCAGTTTTCAACGTTAATGCCTTGCGGCGCTATGAGCAGGGGCACTTGGGGCACTTGTCACTCCTGCTCTCGTGCTGCGGCGAGCAGGTGCTGTGAGAATTGTGGCCCTGGTCGAGATAATCGTTGTCGAAATTTTGGCTATTCATATCTTCGAACTTCTATTGTCGATGATGCTCATGTCCCTTCTGCGCCTCCTAGTTTGGTTCTGCGGAGCATGAGGTCACGGGGTGCTGGAAGCTCGTGTGCTGGAACGGACGTTCCATGCGCTTACCCATCATCTGATTTGAGATCGAACTGTAATAAGCAACATTATGCGTCTAAGAACCAGATTGTAGTGGGCGATATGTCGGACGTTGCTGTTCAGGCGGCTGGTTCTGTGTGTCGCCCTGCCTATGAGTTGTCAATGCCTGCTGAGTCTGCCGTTCATGACTCTGCTTCCGTCGTGGCAGGGCAATCTATGGTGGGTTCTCTTCCTATGGCGCCTGATGATGTGCTTCAACGGCAGCCAGCGTCCTTTCATGACATGGTTTCTGGTGCAATTGTGCTACGTGTGGCGCTACCCTGGAGAAGTGTTGCAACTCGGCGTCACAGTACCTCTGTTCTGCTCTAGATTTGGTTCTATGATATCAAGCCAGGATGAATGGCGGATTGTGCATTTGCCACAGCCCACGGAAACAACCTTCGATGGTTTCATCATAAGTGATCTAACACCTGTTCATTTGAATTTGTTCAGAACACTTATGATGAACCTGTACATTTTGCATCATTTTCGCCGCAATGCTTTCCACGTACAAGTACCAACAGGAGGTGTGGGTAACTCTTTCGTGACACAAACAACAACTTACCTTTCCTGTTTCGGTCATGGCGGGCCTTACGAAGGAATTGCTATAAAGGTCGCAATGGTATATCAACAGCTCTTGTTAGCGGGCACGGCTTCCTATGGCGTGCTAACCATGGCCATCGACACGTCAAAGATCAAGTGTCCACGAGGACGACCGAGGCTTCGGTGGATTGATTCCAAATTATTATTATTATTATTAATATTATTTGCACTAGTGTGAGGGAAAGAGACAAGAGACAAACAATATTATTATTATTATTATTATTGTTACAGAAACCATGTTGCTTGAGGTCTGACTATGCAGAAGCATGTTTTAAATGTCGTATGGTGTTATGGAACGAGATTTGGGAGATTTGGGAGCTCTGTCATCAGTGCAGAACAATCTACCACCATGATGATCGGGCAAAAAGAACTCGTCAGTCCAATATGAATGATATGGCCAGGGATTTTGCCTCAAGGGTGAAATCAGGCAAACTCAAGTCGGCTTTGTGAATTTTTGGGTGGTAATGACCGGGGAGGTGAACTGCGACTTGACGATGAAATTGATGGTGAAACGGTGCGTGATATTCTGAAGGGTAAACACACGGAAGCAGCACCTATTCAGCCCGGATCTGTACCTTATTGGTGCCCTGCCACAACCTCCATGTCCAAATCTATTTACAGCCATAGCGAAGAATTGCATTCGACGAACTGCTCTGAAAGTCGAGACAGCTGCATAACAGTGTGCAATTCATGCAGAACAGTCTACCAGTCTGATATCAGATATCTGGCGGCATATGTTCACTTTGTTCCGTCAGGCGTCTGATGGTGAATGTGATGCTGTCGCCGCCTGTGCCATTCGCATCGCCACCGCTTATGTTAATCCAGTCAGTTAAGAAGCCTACACCGCATGTCGACTTATTCCTCTGGAGGAAATCCAAGCGTAAGGCCCATCGGGTTAGGCGGGGTAAGGGGACGCACAATATTGATACAATTATCAAGATTTTCGAAGTAGCGGTTGCGACTTAGGCGATGATTTGTAAGAAAGGGTTTGCTCCCCACACCGGAGCTCGCGCTATGCCGCCGACTTTACTTGACACTTGACTGACTCACGACTGCCATCCAGAGCACACGAGAAGTCCATCGAACCTTCGACTCGCAAACCTGCAAGAAAGCACCACTCCCTGTTAAATACACCGTTTTTTCGGGGAATTCACCCCTCATTAATTGAGCTTGAGTAGGCTGAGGAAGATTGTGCCTGAAGTGCACCACTTATAAATATAGTGCTCTCCAGTCTACTCAAGCTCAACTGATGTGGGGTGAATTCCCCGAAACACTGTGTATTGAGCAGGGAGTGGTGCTTTCTTGCAGGTTTGCCAAGTCGAAGGTTCGATGGACTTCTTGTGTGCTCTGGATGGCAGTCGTGAGTCAGTCAAGTGTCAAGTAAAGTCGGCGGAATAGCGCGAGCTCCGGTGTGGGGAGCAAACTCTTTCTTATAATTATATCAAGATTTTCCTTTAGATTAAACTATTTCTACTTTTCATTTTGATTTAATCGGCGTGTTACATCTTGTATATTTTTGTATTCTTCCTTCTTTCCATATCATGTTGAATAAAAACGGCGTTTCAGTAACAGTGGTAGACATATCCGCGACGTCTGCCATACTGAGTAATCTCACAGATGTGCAGCCAACACCATCCTCACTTCCCCTATCAGACCCCTGTAAGTTACACATTAATACAGCCTTATTGTAGGCGTTAATACAGCCTTCTTGTAGGCGTTAATACAGCCTTCTTGTCGGCGTTAATACAGCCTTCTTGTAGGCGTTAATACAGCCTTCTTGTCGGCGTTAATACAGCCTTCTTGTAGGCGTTAATACAGCCTTCTTGTAGGCGTTAATACAGCCTTCTTGTAGGCGTTAATACAACCTTCTTGTAGGCGTTAATACAGCCTTCTTGTAGGCGTTAATACAGCCTTCTTGTAGGCGTTAATACAGCCTTCTTGTGGGCGTTAATACAGCCTTCTTGTAGGCGTTAATACAGCCTTCTTGTAGGCGTTAATACAACCTTCTTGTAGGCGTTAACAGTGGCGTGCACCGAGTCTTGAAGGGGGGAGGGGGTTCCTAGAGTTGGTAATTTTTTTCTGGGGCCCCATTGTATAATTATGTATGAATTTTGTGCACATGCGCATCCCCCGAACATCCCGTCGGAGATAACGGCGAGGGCAGCCGGCTAGGGAGGAGGGAGGGGGGGACTCAAGATCAGGGGTGCAGGGCACCAATGAACACTGGTGCTGATGAGATGCGGGGCGAGTCCGACTGCTATCATCAGATCATGCCGGCACAAGCCCGTCGGAGATAACGCCGAGGGCAGCCGGCTAGGGAGGAGGGAGGGGGGGGGGACTCAAGATCAGGGGTGCAGGGCACCAATGAACACTGGTGCTGATGAGATGCGGGGCGAGTCCGACTGCTATCATCAGATCATGCCGGCACAAACGCGTCTGAGAGGAACCAGGTACAGGGGTAGAAAGGACAGAAAGAAGAAAAAAGAGGAATGGAGGGAGGGGACGATGCCGGTTACATGGAAATGTTGGTACATGTATAATCGATAGCAGGATAAAACGGGTTACCTTTTACATACCAGCACTTCAAAAAGCATTTGCAAAGACGGTGCAAAAGTCAATGTACTCATATACATGTTTGCCATAATTATTGAACACGTAAAGGTTTGATAGGCCTAGCTGCCCAGGCTACACTACAGTCTATAACACTATGTCTATCAGACTATGGTACTTCACTAGTCCACTCCAGGCTTGTTTGTTTCATCAAAACACTGCTTACATTCAACGTATCTTTCTTTCTGTTCTTATGAAGAAGTTTTCAGAATGTATTGGCAATGTTCCACATGATTTCAATAGAGAGTTATGGACCTTGCTTCGATGGAAGCTCGCGGAAGAAAAGCGAAGCCCCGCGTCCTTGAGTCACGGCCGGAGCAGCACTTCGTTCTGAAGCAGCGCAAGTGGATCATGGACGCAAATTTTTACGTCTTCCAGTCGACAACGTTTTTGACGAACATCTCTGCTGCGAACATGAGCGAGAACGAAAGGCTGTGGCGATTTTGATTTGAGTCAACGGTTTGGAAGGAGATATCGTCAATCATATCCTTGAACTGACTTGCATCGCGCGTGCTTGTTTCAAATTTCGAGACAAAACGGATTTCTTGAACGTCATCGCCAATCCAGGAACGAACCAGCGCTAGAGATCGATCCCTCCGTGGCTACTCTCCACTGAAGAAAAAGAGAATCATGTATTTAGAATTGCATGCAAAGCATCTCTCTCCCACTTTGAAATAAGGACATAGTCACTGTACTGTAAACTGCCCGTCGATCGATACGTTTGCAGGATCGATAACCAATCCAGTACTACACGCTTTTCTTTTGGCAAGATTGCCCGAAAAAAGGTGGTTTCCAGACACCAAAAAACTCACACGGTGCACGCGCCTGGTTAATACAACCTTCGTAGGCGCTCTCAGCATTTGCAGCCTCAGGAACAGAGTTGTATAAGTACAACACGGTTTGCATCATTTTAACCAATATATATTTATTTTAAACAAGAAGTGAGGCAGAAAATATTAGAAAAATATACAATCTACGCGTGCATCTGCGCAAGAAAACCCCAACAGCCAATTAGGATATGTGAAACAAGTATTGAACGTTTTCGTTCCCTTCTTCTCAAAATGCTACAGGTGGTGATGGCAATTAACTAAGAGACTGAAAAAAATACAGATGATGAGTTCAGAAACACTGCAATCCATTTATCCTTCTTCTTTTTAATCAATTTACATTAGCTCTCCCTCCGAGTCCATTCTTGCACACCTGATGACGTCCTTTTCTATACGGCGAAACCATCGTCGTTTGAAACTGATGCTTGCTACTGCTGCTTATCATCCTTTTAAATTTTAAAAGTCGAAGTACTATTTCACTGAGGCGTTTGGGTTTGCATGATTCGCGTTTCCATAGCTTCCCATGTTATTGATCTTCGCATCCTGAACCCACACAAGTTGTGTGGAAGGTTGCTTTGCGTCCTGGAATTGTGTTTTGACCGTATTGTCCAATGGTCTTACCAGTATCGCCATCGACTTGCATGAACGTCCACCAACGTCCTTCTCAGCTGAGACTTTCAACTCGTGCTTGAATTGGTTGCGCTTACCCCTCCCTTCCCCCCCCCCTCCCCCACGTTATCATATACCTTAGAACCTTCCAAGTTGGAAGGCTGTTGGAGTGCGCATCCGAGATGTGCTAGAGCTGTTAGTCAGTTAGTTGTATATTGTCAGTACCGTCGGTCAGTGTCGTGCAATGTTATCGCATAATGTGATTGTTTAGTAGCTGGTGGTGTTAGTGAACATTTTAGGGCAACTTGTAATTCCCCTGGAAGCAAAAACTTCGTGGCTTTTTGACATGACTTTTCAAGGAGTTACTGTGGTCAACACAAATGCTTCAAAACATTCAATCGACATATCTAAAATATCTACAGGATCGAATAGTGAAAGTAGAGTCTCAGTCTGGGTTGCCACCACTCCACTCATCACCGCTGAAATCGTTCCAAGTGGTAGGTCGATCGACGCCATGTCGTATGTCAAGGCGAAGCTTCTCCGCGTCCCTGATCGTCTTCGCTGTTATCTGAATGCCTCCTCCAACATCTCCGCGGAGACCAAGGTAGCGCCGCAGCGCTGGCACTCATCACCGCTCGAGGATGCCCAGGAGCAAAAAACAGAGGCAACTCCAAACATTTCAAATTTCCTCCGAGAGATATCATAGTCGTACCACCACTTCCCGACATTGGCAATCAGATCTTGCCTTCTCCTTTGCGACCAAGGAAACATCATCTAGGCTGCTGGAAAAAGGCGATATCAACCACGTTCAGGTCTGGGCTCTTCAGTGGCTGAACGACTTCCATTTTGAACTTGTTCATCTTGCTCTGTTGCACGAAGTGACGATTGTCACATCTCTGCGTTTTGAAGTTTGGACATCTTGCTGACCTGTTCGCATGCAGACAGTCGGTCCAGGGATAGTGAAGATTTCAAAACGCTAGCTGCTAATGCTATTCATTTTCCATTCTTCTTGCACCTCAATGCCATTTTCTTGCTCTGTAAAGTTCTAAACGAAAAAATAACTACAACGAGCAAAATTGAGTAGCAGTGAGCGCAGTACTTTTCTTCCCATGGCGCCTGAAAATGAAAAAAAACATACCTAACACCTACTTAAACCAGCACAGCCCAATAGATGATAAGTGGTCGCAGATCAGATGTTCGGTTTCCTTCAAGCGATGCATTAGCTTGCTGAGAGACATTGTCATAAACACTTACAGTAAGTGTTTTATAGCCAGAGCATTTTCTGCGCCGTGGCTGTGGATAGCACTAGACTAATCATAATGGAGTAGTATTATCAAATCAGCAATGCCCAGGGTATGGCGGAAGCCAACCTGACTGGCAGAGAGGTCCCTATCATATTCCAGAAGGTTGACAATGGTCTGATCGATGATGGCTTCCACAATCTACGGACACATACTTTTTGATTTTCCAAAAAGTTGGAAGAAAACATTCACCCGAGCTGGAGGAATCTCATTTGTCGAAAACATTCATATACTTGTAGTCCCAAAAGGAAGGTAAGTTTTGGGTCGCAAGTATGCACGCAAAGAAACATCCAGTGAAATAAAGCACTTGTATCCGAACGTTTTCGGTCCCTTTTCATCAAGGATTGTACAGGGAATGGCTCAAGTTGGAAAGACTAATACTTATAGTATAGCGTAAAGATAATGAGATCACAACACTCATGACAAGGTGTACAATTATCAAGTTCAGCACGACACAAAACTCGAAGGAATATACTGATAGTGACAACAACATAGTGGGCAAGTTAAGTTACATTGTTAACACCTCGACGAGGAGTAACACCAAACAACTGTAGCGACAACACATTTTCTTTCTGTACGTAAAGTTCAGGATCTACCTTACGGGTATACAAAGCTTCTAGCACAGCCACCTGCAACGAAGATCTACCACGTGACAATATTGAGAAAACATTATCACTGTACAACTCACGACAATTGGTACGGGCTGACAGATGTTGCTTGATTGACGAAGTGCGATTCTTAGCTCCGGTGGGTGTTGTCTCCTCCAATGTTCCGTCATCTCACGTCTTCGCGCCACCACCACTATCCGTATCTGTATGATTCAGCAGCCTTCCATGTTTCCTGACACTGGCCGTCGTGTGTGCGATGCCCAGAGTCCTTTCACCTCCTATGTAGAGGTTTGTTTTCGCGGTCTACCACGTTTACTCGAATGCTCACTGTTGTTGTCACTTCCGTTGTGCTTGTACGTGCGTCCTCACTTGTCCGTATTTTCTAGTGTTGAAACGATCTCACCGGGTACTCGTTAGCTCGCTCGCCAGAAACTCGGCTCGTTTGCACTAACGAACAGCATACACCGTACTCCCTACACATGGCAGTACATGTCGACCGGGGAGTCGAATAATATTTTACGACTCCCTGGTCGATCGAGAGTCCAGTCCCATGAAAAGTGAAAATCACTCGCAGTTACAGTGACTGTATGCCTGCACGACACTTGAGTTGTTTCAGTTGTCGTTGCAGCTTTGGTGGACTCTACTGATGTCTTGTTCCGCATCTGCTGACCTGTCGCAGGATATGCTTCGGTCACCTCTCCATTCGAGTGAAAGTTACGCTCAGTCGTTTGGAAGTTTTCTCCCGCGATGCAGCGAAGAACAGGGCTACTTGCAATCTTTGCAAAACGGTCTATTCTTACAAAGGCTACTCAACGACGGCGCTGAAAAGACATCTCGACACCAAACAGCAGTCCGAAGTGAAGCAGTAGCAACCCCAAATGCCGGCGGTGATAATTTTAACCAGCTGAAAAAAATCGAATTTAGAAAAAAAATATTCAAAAAATCATACCGTAGAATAACGCGGATAAGCCCATGGGCTTATCTGTTTCACAAGGACATTTCGGTGGGCTTATGAGAGAACATGGGCTTATACGCGAGCATGGGCTTATACGCCGACACCAAGTTGTGCTATTGAAAAGTATTGTAGTGGTTCTACAAACGCACCAAAGACATCTTGTAACTAGCTTCGTTACTACAAATCACAAGTGTGTGGGAATACAGAGAACGACAGAGAGATCAAAGGAAAAGCCAGGCAGGCAAGTACAGCTAAAGTGCGTACGGTACAACTGGCATGTCGCACAGCGCGGCCGGATGAATGCATACATGTTACATAAAAGGATACAATGACAAACAGTGGGATGTGCATCCACTACATCTCCCCTCTGAGATTAAACAGGCTATAATAGAGAAGATGAGGAGTCCAAAGACTATTCGATAATGTAGGTATTGTTTGTAGAGCAAGTTGCAGTGAAAGAGTGATGTGCAGAGACGACGGCAGATACGTCTCGGCACGTTGCTGAATTAGCATGATTCAATGAGGCGGTTGACAGGCTGAGGAGCTCTAGCAGAGCGACGGACTGGATCAGCTGCTGTGCCACCGTACTCAACCTCGACTGTCGGCTTCTCTGCTTCTAGCAGTGGCAGTCGGATCAAGTGACGACGATTGCGGCGAACAGTAGAGTGACCAGACTCAACGAGATAAGAACGATTGGACACTTGCTCTACTATCTTGCCCTCCCGTTCGAGATCGGTGATGAATACACGGTCATGAAGCTGTAGAGTCGCGAGAGGCTTAGCTGCATGCCGTTGGTCGTAGTGCAACTTCTGCTGTTCCTGGGACTGAGTTTCCGATTCCAGAATACTAGGGAGATCAGGCCATTTCGGTTCCAGCTGTTCAGTCGTTGCAGGTAGACCGGTACGGAGCTGGCGGCCATACAACAGCTGACATGGGGCATAGCCGTTGCTCAGCGGTGTCGTGCGGTAAGCCAAGAGTGCATCTTGCAGGCTTTCGGCCTTCCGCAGGAGATTCTTGGCGGTGCGAACTGCACGTTCCGCTTCGCCATTCGACTGAGGATACCGTGGACTGGAAGTGCGATGGGTGATGTCGTTTGCTGTGCAGAACTCAGTAAACGCTTCGCTGGCAAACTGAGGACCGTTGTCTGTAACCAAGGTGGACGGGAAACCATGCTCGGCACAGATGCGGTGCAGATGCTTGATGACAGCAATCGAGGTTGTGGCAGTCAGCGGTACGACATCGAGGTAACGCGAGAGATAGTCAACAATGACGAGGTAAGTCGTGCCGTTGAATTCCATCAGATCTGCACCAACCGTGTGCCACGGCAGTGTTGGGCGTTGGACGGGTTGCAGTGGTTCGGTCGACTGGACGCGGTGTTTGGTGCACACTTCACACGTAGCGACCATCGTGTCGATTTGCCTTGACAAGCCTGGCCACCAAATGGAATGGCGGGCGCGAGACTTGCACTTCGTTGCACCTTGATGTCCCTCGTGGAGCTTCTCGAGCATCTCAGGCTGCAGAGAGGGTGGCATGACAATGCGGAAACCATGGTACAGCACACCTTGCTCACAGGACAGTAACTGGCGTTCATGGAAGTATGGGCGCACAGTGTCGTCGACATCACGTGGGTTGCACGGCCATCCGTGTTGGACGAAGTGGAGGACTTGCTTGAGTGTCTCATCTTGTGTGGTGGCGTCAGCAATGTCACGGGCTTTACCATCCGACACGATCTCGCCGATGTAAGACGCGAGGTTGATGCTGATCTCGTCTTGGAGACTAGGCGTGTCGTCACAGGCGAGCGGAGCGCGAGACAGAGCATCGGCAACAACTAGCTCTTTGCCAGGGACATACACGGCGGCTGGATTGTACGTGAGCAGGCGCATCAGGAGGCGTTGACATCGCATCGGGACACGGTTCAAATCACGCGTATTGATCAGCGGGATGAGTGGTTTGTGATCCGTCTGGACAGTGAGGGACGAGTTGCCGTAAATGTAGCCGTGGAATCGCTCACAAGCCCAGACAACAGCCAAGCACTCCTTCTCGATCTGCGCGTACTGTTGCTCAGTAGTGGTGAGGCTGCGTGAGGCAAATGCAATGGGGCGCATTCCGTCGTCATGCTCCTGCAATAGGACAGCTCCCAAGCCGTAACTGCTGGCATCAGCGCTGATGACCGTGGGCTTGGTTGGGTCGAAGAACGTGAGGCAGGGCGCATTGGTGGCAAGCTGTTTGAGCTTGTCCAGGGCCTGTTGTTGTGTAGCAGACCACTCCCATGCGGTGTCATGCCCCAGTAGAAGACGCAGTGGAGCGCTGACTTCCGAGAGATTGGGAATGAAGCGTGACATGAACGCGAACATGCCGAGAATGCGCTTCAGTTCCGTGACGTTCTTGGGCGGCTTCAGATTAGCGACGCTGGACACTCTCGCTGGGTCAGGGTGGAGACCTTCGGCGGAGAAGATGTGACCAAGGAACTTCACTTCGGCCTGACGCTTGTGACATTTCGTCATGTTCAGCGTGACGTTGGCTTTCTGCAGGATGTCTAGTACGGCAGCTAGGTTACGGTCGTGTTCTTCTCGCGTACGGCCAGAGACAATGATATCGTCCATGTAGACGAACACGCCGGGGAGCTGGTCCAGAAGGTTAGTGAGACGCTTCTGGAAAATCTCAGGTGCTGATGTGATGCCGAATGGCAGTCGCTTGAAGTAGAACCTGCCGAACGGCGTGATGAAGGTGGTCAAACGGGCAGAGTCGGGGCTGAGTGGGACTTGCCAGAATCCGTTAGCAGTGTCCAATGTCGTGAACACAGTCGCTCCGGCCAGTGAAGACAGGGCATCTTCTAACGTTGGCAGCTGAAATGTCTCCCGCTTGACAGACGCATTAAGACGCTTCAGGTCGACACAGATGCGTACCTTGCCGTTAGGTTTGAGGACGGGCACCATAGGCGAACACCAGTCTGTGGGTTCGTCGACACGCGCAATGATGTCGCCATCTTCCATGCGGTGCAGTTCTTCACGTACTTTCGAATACAGGTGATGAGGAACTCTGCGAGCTGTGAGGCAGTGATACGGTGTGGCGTCGGAAGTCAAGTGAATCTGCGCAGCAGGACCAACCATACACTGTACGAGTGGGACTGGACCTTGCACTTCAGCCAGACGCTGGACTAGACCCAGTGCTGTGCACGCAGATCGGCTGAGCAGGCTAGTGCTGGCACCATCTAGAACAAAGATGGGTATGGTAGTGGACTGGGATTGAAAGGAGCAGTGAGCCTCAAATACACCCAGGACCTGCATAGTCTGGTCATTCGCTCCTCTCAGCTGAGCACTAGTAGCAGATAAGGACGGCTTGGGCTGCAGTGTATTGTATGATTGCACGGACATGGTAGAGACATCAGCTCCAGTATCTAGCTTGAACTGGACTACACTCTTTCCGATAGCTAGATCTGCCAACCAGGGTGAATCACTTACACTTTGTGCGCACGTCGTGTGGCCAACAAATAGAGAGTCCGGAGAGTCGTTCGTGACGGCAGAGGTGGACGGTTTCGATCGGCAAACTCGCGCGAAGTGGTTGCGCTTGCCACAGGCTTTGCAGCACTGGCCTCTGGCTGGGCACTGATCGCGTTGCGAGTGGTGGCTTCCACCACAGTTCGGGCACTTCGATTCGGTCGCAGGCGGCGTTGCTGCAGATTTGTAGCTACCATGCGGTCTGCTCTTCGGCATAGATCGACCACCACGGTGCGACTGGACAGCTGAGGCTGAGGCATCATCGTCTGAAATCGAGCTGGCGGCGGCCAAGCCACTGCGCGATTGGGCTGCAACCTGTTGCTGGACAGTTTCGGCGTGCCGTGCGAACGCAACAACTTTGGCGAGAGTTTGCTCGCTCTTGTCTTTCATCTGCAGCTCCCGACTCACCCGCTTGTCCAGCATGTGGGCGACGAAGCGGTCTCTGATACGCTCATCCTTCGTGCCAGCAAACTCACAATACTCTGCAGCTTTGTACAGAGCACGGACAAACTCCTCTACGGTCTGGCCGGGTTGTTGTACAAGCTGTTCAAATTTAGCCCGTTCATGAACAACATTGGTAGAGGGGCGGAAGTACGTGTCGAAAGCACTGACGACCTCGTCATATTTCTTCTTGTCGTCCTCGGATAGTCCGAGTTGGTACTCGAACAAGGAGTCGGCGTTGGGTCCGAGAGCATACAACAAAGTGGCCACCTGAGTTTCTCCCGGGTCGGAACTCAGTTTGGTGGCAGCACGAAAACGGGTGAAACGGAGTTTCCACGCGGGCCACTGGTCCGGTGAGCTGAAGTCGAAAGGCGCTGGAGGGTTGAAACGAGCCATCACCGCTCACGAGGCCAAAGACTACAGGAAAACCAATTCTGACACCATGTAGTGGTTCTACAAACGCACCAAAGACATCTTGTAACTAGCTTCGTTACTACAAATCACAAGTGTGTGGGAATACAGAGAACGACAGAGAGATCAAAGGAAAAGCCAGGCAGGCAAGTACAGCTAAAGTGCGTACGGTACAACTGGCATGTCGCACAGCGCGGCCGGATGAATGCATACATGTTACATAAAAGGATACAATGACAAACAGTGGGATGTGCATCCACTACAAGTATCAAGGAAGTGAGAAGTACATTGCTGAAAACCACTGTGCAAACAAAACAACCGATGATTGTGCTGAAATGTACAAAAAAACTATAATGTGCATGTACTACGTACATGGTATGGCCAATAGTCAATAATTTATGGACTCTCGGTATGACCTAGGCCCATGGGCCTTTACGATGAAGCTTTGTGATGTTCGAACTTTCCCTGGGCTTATGCGCGGGCATGGGCTTATACGCGGGTGGGCTTATCCGCGGGATTCTACGGTATTTGCCACATCAATGAAACTCGTTAGCTCGCTCGATAGCTTGCTCGTTAGTGGAACTGCTCGCTCGTTTGTTATAGATACGCTCGTTTCAACACTAGAATTTTCACTTGGCTTCGCGTAACCCTTGCCGACACCGACACATCATTTGTCAGTTTTGGTGGTTTACGTGTCGGTCTTTGAACATACTTGTAGTCCATTATATTATATTAAACATTGTCCATTTTAGAGATCTAGTAGAAAATTTACTACTCAACGATCGCTCAAGGTTTAATGTGCAAGGAAGGCTCTGACCTTTTTGCAGGATTTCTGTTCGCATTTTGGATACCTCGGCCAAGGAGGTAGGGAGATATTCCCACTGGATATGAGTATTCAGAAGGTCGTTAGCGAGCTGCACCAAGATTAAGAGATGCCTTAATGCCTTCAATACGGCGATGCAGGCAGCATTGCAGGACAGCCAGATGACAACTTCTTCAAGAACTGGTATTTACCCGTGTAGGCACCATCACGACTTTCACTACACCTTGTACCTCTAAGTACTTCTTGAACCAGAATTTGTCCAGAATACCCCCCCCCCCCACACACACACACAAAAACAACGTAAACAACAGAACGCTTGGTCTTTGGTGGTCCTGCAGAGACGAACTTCCAAGAGCAGTGTTACCAAGTGCCCTCTACCCCCATCCGTATTGCCCAGTGCCATTTTGCGGAATTTTTCAGCGTTTTCCGTACTCGTTTTTTCAGGTCAACATTCTCACTGATTATTAGTGTAATTTCGATTTGATCGTGGAAATCGCCAAGTTCTTCGCTTGAACTGTAGCCAGCTGTCGGCTGTTGAGATCGACAGCTGGCAAAGGGATCTCGATTCGAAGAAGGTCGTTGGCCTCGTTCTCGCAGATGTGAGGAAGGCGTTTGACAGCGTTAACCATCAGCTGCTACTGAACGGACTTTTTAATTGTGGAGTTGGTGATGCGGCTTTGGCATGGTTCAAAGATTACCTGAGTGACAGGACACAGCAGCTCATAGCGCCGGACAATCTGATTCGTGCATCGTGCAGCCAAGGAGTGCCGCAGGGGTATGTGTAGGGCCCAGTGGTATTCCGCATTTACGTAAGAGGCCTTCCTGGATGTGTGAGTGCCTCATCTGTACTTTAGTTCGCTGACGACGTTAACATGTATGCAGCTGGTGACACTACTGAAGAAGTCGTGGACAAATTGAACGGCGATCTTATTAAGTTATCGGATTATCTGAAAGGAAAGCGAATGAAATTAAATCCGGCTAAAACGAAGTTCATACTGCTCCAAAGCAAGACCACCGATGTCCCGATGTCTGCCTATGTCACCATTGATGGTGTCCATGTTCCCTGCACGCAGTCTGCTCGCTACTTGGGTATTGTACTTGACGAAAACTTGACTTTTGGCCCACAAATAGACAACCTTGTAGGCTCTGTCAACAGGAAACTTGGTGCATACCGCTTATCCCGCCATCTTCTGCCATACCATGCTCGGCGTACCTTCTATTTAAGTGTCATTCAGTCAACCTTGGAGTATGCAAGCAGCGCTTATATCCATTCCCTAAGTTCTATGAACTATGATAAGTATGTCCGTTTGTTCAATAGATCCCTCAGAATAGTATTTGGTTTTGATAAGTTTACCAGTGCTTCTCACATTCTTAGCCTTTACAGCCTTTATCATATTTCGGTGCGTGTCAATTTGAAATTGTTCATTCTTTTGTTCCGGTGCATCCATAGCGGAACATGCAGCTCTTTGGTTCAAGAAATCTTTACCAGCCGCTGCTGTAGCTCTCACACCACTGCCACTACGAGATCCCAGGTGTCTTTTTCTTTGGCATTACCCCCAGCACAGAGTACGGCTGGCTTTTCTCGGATTGGCTATCTCGCTGCTGACCGGTGGAATATGCTGCCTTCCACTGTTCGTACTTGTACCGATTACCGCTCATTTATTCGCTCATGCATAACCTTCCTAGGGGCTCCCGTAAGAAGACCATAGGTCTGTGGGAAACACCCTAGTAAAATAAAAGTTTATGATAATGATAATAATAATAACTCTTCATGTTCCGAACTGCTATTCTATGGAACTGTTTACCCCCCAGTCTAACACTGATCGGAAACCTCGCTCTATAAGTTCAAAGCTGCCCTCAGGAAATTTACAGCTGACCATGCTTATGCAATCAACGGAATTCCGCCACCGTGCAGTTGATTTTCCCCATTTCTCTCCTCATCAATCCCTACTTGTCTTTGTACATACATCTACATCTACTGTTCTTTCAATCAAATGAACCCCATGATAGGCACATTGCCTTTGGGTCATTTCATAATAATAATAATACTAAACTGTGAGCTTGACGACCTCCACGGCTGCGCTAGTAATCGTTGTCTCTGCCGCTCAGAACTCTCCAGAATGCCATGGAAAGAGCCATACGGACACAACCAAACGCTCCTCATCTTGGCAGCGGGGTACTCGTGCCAGTACGTTTCCACAGCCTGGAGAATTTCCTTTCTGGTCTCCTTTTCCACGAGTGACACGTCTGTCTTCAGGCTGTGGAAGAACGCCAAGTCGTCGACGTTGGGATCGGGCCTTTGCGCAGGCTGAACAACAACCTGAATGTCGAACCCTTTTGCTTTCCGCTGCGCCGCAAACACACGTGCATTGATTTATTTTGGCTGTGTGCGGACGCGCATCGTGCTGGTACAGCAGTGGCTGGCCTGCTTCTGCATGAGCCACGCGGTCTTTCGAACTGTTACTCATTTTCGCACTTCGGTGTCATGCGCCTGGGTTGTGTTCTGGAACTCCACGCTTTTTGGAGGTGGAAAAGACATGTACAACGCATGATACAGCGCATGATGCACATGGCATGCACTCTGCGATCCGATTTGGGGTACTTCAAGTAGATCGAACGATGGCACGTGGATGGGCGCCTTCTGCACCATTTTTCCCTCCTTTCGAAGACACCGAGTTTTTTTCGCTTTTCCGGGACAATTCGATTGAAATCCGTACTGCGGACAAAACATCGTTTTTCCGTAAAAATACGGACAAATACGGGCAGTTGGTAACACTGCAAGAGTTGCCTGTGATGGTGCAGGACTCAATGGGCTTGGAGGTCTTGAAAGGCTGGAGTACACGGGTAGCATCCTCTGTGTCAGAGCACTCTGTTTCCTTGTCCACTGAATGTGTATTGTCTGTGTGCCAGGCTGTGTCAGCACCATCATGGCCAGCATAGGGCCCGGTGTGTGTCCCCACGTGGTTTTCCTGCTGCTATCAAGATTAATTTGCCATAATCGTTAAATGTGATCCTTTAGGAGCTATTTAGCTTTTTTACTTCGAAGTAGTGTAGCATATGTACAATAGTGTACATAGGGTGTTGCACATTTTGGGTACAAGACAGAAAACAACAGGGTTCAACATCTGTAGCACAGTGGCTGGGTGCTATAATATTATTATGTTGCTTGAGGTGTTTAATGTTGCAGGTTCGAATTGCACTTCTTCTCTTTCCTTGTTGTATTTTCTGCAGGTTTTCTTTTTGAAATGGAGAGAACATCTTTAAAGCGGGTTTCACAGAAGCTGTTTTGCGATGCGACACGCGATGCGATAGGCGCGAAACCGGGAAAACCCCAAATCACAGCCATGTCACACTCCACGCAACTGGGCCATCGCAGAAGTTGAGCTTGGCTCAACTTTTGCGATGCGATGCGATCAGCGATGTGGTGTACGATTTTGACCTTTTCCACAGCAAAGTTGTACAACGGTTCAAGAGTTAGTTGCCTATAAATTTGTACAAGTTGTATCAAACCGCGCGGATATCATGGTGACGTATCCAAATCAGCAAGGTGTTGTCGCATCACTGACTTCTTCTGTGAATGGTATTTCGCGAGTTCGCATCGCACACGTACGTCGCAGATCGCTTCGCATCGCGTGTCGCATCGCAAAAAAGCTTCTGTGAATCCCGCTTAAGTCTTTCCAAAGTCGAAAGATTACAATGCCTAAAGTGAATATAAACAGTCAATATAGAACAGTTGATATTGTGGCTATGCGGGTAATATAGAACCAGTCAAGGATCACAAGAATTAGTGGAGGGAGCTATAGAAGAGTTATAAATGTACTTATACCCCACTCCATATACACTTACAGTCTTAGGCATGCTCTCCCTTAGTGGTGTATATATCTCCATATACACCGCTAAGGGGAATTAGCAGTAGTTGTCAGCGAGGAACAAGCCATTAGGAGGTCACACACAGTGAATATGGAGAGGTATAAATTATTATAACAAAGGAACCTCGCGTATATCGAGATTTATCGCCTTCTTAGTATTTGACCCCACTAATTTCCCTGATACCTAAGCGGTCAAATATATCGCGTATTTGACTGCTTAGTCAAATACACAATATATTTGACTACTAATATTTGACTCCTTAGAATTTTATAATAGCTATAAAGAGAACAAATTCTGCTGTCATCGCCACACTACAACAAAGTCATGAAGGTTTACCAAAATCGATTTTCGTGTCACAATCATCAGTCGAAAGCTGTGACTGAAGAATAACCATGCCAAATCAATAATTTATATACATTCAATAATGTGTTATGGGAACAAAACCAAGTGCTAAAAATAGAATGAGGGAAGGTGAGACAATAGAAGTAAAGTGAGAGCTAAGTGCAATAGGGGTGAGGAACTAATTGCAACGCTAGAACTATGTAGTGAGACAAACAATCATGCTGTGCACCTACGAAAACAATCTTAACGCAACTACATGTTTCTTCTGCTTACAAAGATCAGGCTTATGCAAACGAATACAAACAGCCTCAAGTACTTTCAACTGACTAGCGTACCGTGCACGACAAAGAACAGAAAAACTGAAAATCATCATACACCTGCAGACACTTAAGGTGAGACAACAGATGAAGAAAAACGGCAGACTTCTTACGATCACAATCACCATCCGATTCCTCGTCTCCACCAACCGCAACCTCGTCCCCCGTCTCATCTCCCAGTCTCCGCGTCGATTATTTATTCCTTAGAATTTCTTGGACTTAGAAATTTTCTCTCCAACTTAGAAAAAGAAATTTTTGAAGAAATCAGAAATACACAAGATGGGATTTGAACCCACAACCATGTGAATCTCAGTCACTCTTCCTTACCACCCAGCACCTGTGCTACCGATGCTGAACCTAGTTTAAACAATGACCTTGATCCTGCAATGCTGTACAATGCGGTATATGCTATAATAATACTAAAATTACAAGTATATTTGTCGTATATGAAGAGAAAAAATTGCGTGGAGAACACGATAAATAGATTATAGACCTCATAGTTGGTCTATACAGGATATATAGACCTCGTAAAAGACCTCGGGGGACCTCGGTCTTTTACTCGGTCTATATATCCTGTATAGACCTCCTAACCGGTCTATAATCTATACATATACACCATTAATAAAAACCTCGGCTTCGCCTCGGTTTTCATACTGGTGTTTATCACTCCCTTAGTATTGACTCGCATACATTTTTGCCATACCTAAGCAGTCAAATATTCCTGCATATTTCACTCCTTAGGGCTATATTGACTGCTTATATTGGACTGCTTAGAAGTTGCGCACTCGGTTCCTTGCTATAATATATACATATACAGATTGTACTCTAGTCATAGCTGACATAATATATGTACTTACTTGTGTTTCTCTCTTCTTTTCTGCCCATGCCCCTCTTCTCAACCTGGAAGATGTTGGCGCAAATGTTACAAGTGATTCACCCGGGATGCCCAGGAGCGGCCCATTCCTCCTTCCCACCATTTGTATCACCATGGTTACATTTACCTTGGCAATTATGACACTGATCATGTGATTCATGGCAGTGCTGATAGTTGTTTTGGCTTCTCTGCTTTGATTTGAAATTCCTAGCATGATGTTCACGAACTTTTCGTTTCCATTTATTATCCACCCAGTATATTCAATCTGTGATCTGCAGAGGGTTAATATGCAAAAAAAATACACTTGTAAGCATGAAGGCCCAACGCCAGCTTTTGATGTAATCCCGGTCTCCCTCTCATATGTTTGTGTAGGAAGATTTTGTGATTCAACCATGTAAGAAATTAGTTGAATAGCTGGTTTCCATCAAGTGTAATCCTAGTTCTATGTGTATGGTTGTGCTTGCATGTGGATATGAGTATGCATCAGGGTGAGTGAGTGAAAATGTGTCTGTTTGTGTTTCTTTATCAGTGTGCATGGGTATATGTGGGTGTGGGTGGTTTTGCTCGCCTGTCTACGTCTCTCTATGTGTCATATACGTCCGGCCCGGAGCTAAGCCCCGGAACAGTGGTAGACATGAACTAACTCATTGAACTTTTACATCCGGCTATGCGGTAGTGGTCACCTGAGGAGAACCCAGCAATGGAATTACCGTTACGCATGCACACATGCCAAGGCTCACTCTCAGACGCACCCTGGCATATACACACACATGCACAACCACCAGTGCTCAGGTTTACTTGCATGTTCCAAGGAGATAGCGTACTACTCAAACTCCGACCAAAACACGAGAATGATGAGGGGATGCATGAGGGACAAAAGCCAAAGCTTCCTCCTCGAGGGCATGAGGCAACAAGAGTTTACTGTTATCACGTTGCTCCATAACTTATAACTTTCCAAGTTAAAAGGCTGCTAGTTTGCGCATTCACAACGTGATGCAGCTAAACATCGGTTCGGTGCATGTCAGTATCACATCAGTCGTTTTTGTTCGTATTGATGCTAACTCTGACTCGAGATTATCCGGCCTTTTATCGTTAGCCCAGAAAGTGGTGGACATCACACAACTGCATTGTGTGAAAAAAGGAGGTTTGTCAACTGACAACCGCTCTATTTAGTTGCTTTTCCCTTTTTAGATGAAAATTATTTTAGATGTTGCAAGATTATCGACGTTTCGCGGCAGTCACCCATCGTCAGAACAATATACAAGGAGCGAGCCTGGCCTTTTAAAACGAAAGCAAGCGAGAGCATTTGTATAAAAAACGCACAATAGCCGTAAAATGCACTGAAAAAGTGGGTATGCAACAGCTCAGCAGATAAAGTGCAGGAAATGTGTGTACGAAGGTGTATACCACAATCATTGTGTGTACAATCCTGTATAAACACAGCAAGATTTAGCAGTTTCACTGTGAGGGTGCTAGCGCCTTCAATGGCCATCCGAAGGAGATATTGATCTCCGGACAACACTCTCGAATCTCTATGGACTCCCTAACTTCCCTTCTGTTCATTACTGGCTCCACGGCCAGTACTTGGGCCTCAATGAAAATCACATCTGGGGCATCACACATGCAAACCAGAGGAGCATGAGAGGCAGGGGCTGAGCGGTCTTCCTCGCCTGCGCTTTATCTGCTGAGCTGTTGCATACCCACTTTTTCAGCGCTTTTCTCCTTGTCGGTTGCACATGCAAATTCAGACACTCAATTGCATACTGCTGTTGTGTGTTTTTTGTTGTGGTTCGCTCCTTGTACATTGTTCTGGCGATGGGTGACTGGCCCGAAAAATCAATAATTTTCAAACATCATTCATAAAGGAATTGTCGTCTATTAAAGAGCGAATACCAACTAAATAGAGCGGTTGTCAGTTGCCCAACCCCCTTTTTATTTATTTTTATTCGTTAGTGTTGGACAAACCGCTTACTGTAAAACAGATACTTTTAGGTGCATTAAAATTAATGTAATAATTAAACTGAAAACAAGGGAAGAAACACATGAGAACGAGTTATGCAGCAACTATCCAGGACCCCCCCCCCCCAGTAATAATTAAAATAATGTTATGTAGAATAAGATGACCAGTGTTCCCTTCACACACAGTGCACATTATAGTGCCGTTAGGTGTAAGTTTAAGATAGCTGCCTGGTTTCTCTACCGGAATCACCGAAAATTACATGTTTTCCAGTAACTTGTAAACATATGGTCCCCGTTTTTCAACCTAAAGAGAGCATGTCTGAGAAAACAAGAATATTTGTGCAAGTTGATATCTCCAATTTCGCCCAAAGTTTAGGTAAGATTCCTTTGGGGTGTAGATCGACTGTGCAAAGCCCACGGAAAATATTCTGAAGGGAACCTTGATATTGGCAAACACCTCAAAAATGGCCGAAAAATCACATGATTCATGGGACTACAAACGAGCGACGCCACAACGTACAAGAATAAGCTACGAACAAATCTCCATCAAGCCAACATTGCCTGACCTTAGAAGATTTCTTCGGGCAGCACCGCTTAGCCACGCCAGCATCCCAGAAGACGAGGGCCATCATCCCTTGATGCAACAAATGGTCGTTTTGAAAATAGCCATATTACACATTGCGCGAAATCGCGCATCTATGAGCGACATCCACATAAACTGCTGGGACCATGGTTGTGTACTCGAATCTCATTCTGAGCACCCTTTTTTCTTCCTTTTTTCAGCCGTTTTTTTGCAAAAAGTCCTCGAGCTCGATTTTTTTGATCGATCGTTCTTCAAGGAAAGACGAGTGGACAATCGATCAACAGGGCCAAGGACGAATGCGTCTGGTTGGAGTTCTTGCGTGGCACAGGATGACCAGACACACATATAGATACATTGCGACGATCTAATCTGCACAGTGTTTCCTAATACCGCACGCACGACGGTAAGTACAATTCATGTGATTTCAAATTGTTTGTGATCTGCAACGTCGCGAGCAGGACGGAAATACAGCAACAGCACGACAACCGTTATACCAGGCAGTAACCAACAGTCACCTCCGTCACATTCTCCAGATCAGAAGGCAAGTGAGGCAGTGAACATGAAGAAATAAAGTATGAAAGAATGAAAAGTGAATAATTCAAAAATCTCAGAAACGTTGAACGTAAAAAACACTGAGAACAAGAAAAGTGACTTACTTCGATGGCAAAAGACAAAGCGAATGTTCCTCGTATGGACCTGGCTCTTGCGGAATCAGCCACACTGTGGAACCATGTGTTTGATTCCACAAGGGATGGCTACCTGCTCCTCACCAACCAGCCTCCACGACGGTGGTAAAGTCGCCAAAAATACGAAAGTTGAACATTTTGTGCATGCATGCAATAGAAAATTTGTGCTGAGTATGTCGAGTGGCCATTCGCACAGGACAAAGCCGTTGCGCAAGCTGTGACCCTGAAATTTCGTCCATTGGTAGCGAGGGTAACCCTGAGCTGGAAAGTGTAAGGGATGGCATGCTACACTCCCCCGCATACGCTTGACAGCACGATTTGAGGCGTGGAGTAGTAATATACCAGTATCTTACTACCCCCTGATACCTGATGCATGGACGTCGTCATCTTCATCCCGCAGATCGAAAATGTACAGGTGTCGCGTGATTTCGCGCAATGAGCGCTGATAAAACAGTCAGCTACTTGTACGTTCTCAATAAGCAAACACTATACATGTATATCACCAGCAGATAGTAGAACACCTCTTCTAGCACTGAGGACATGTCCCCGGCGTCATCCCTTTCTGGGGGTTTTCTTGAAATAACCAATTTTGAATTTTTCTACTCGACCATTCTGAAATACGTCCAACTCATACCTGCGCAGGAAAGCTCGCCCCTCCGCGACGTCTAGTCAGCAATTTCTACTCCAACACCACTCCCAACGCTGCAGAACAAAGCGTATTGTTGACTCTGACAAGGAAAATCAGCGGTGATCACTTGTCACTCCAAACGACAAGCTTCTCCTTGCGCCACCAACATTTTTCGGTGCAACAGTTGATGCAAAAGTGACCGAATTTTTGCGCTTAGTTTTTGGATTTGACTGCAAGAAATGCTGAACTCACGTGCCTCGTGACTTAGAATAATGCTGTCTGGTGCAAGACACAATGCACACGATCACGATCGTTCCTGAGGCGCTATTCGGAACGGACCATGATGGAGGAGGTAAGACGCATTGTATGTCGGACACTCCTGTATGCTTTGCTCAGAACCTGCAGAAACTATTGTTCTAGCACTAGCCCTATTGCAATGGAAAGAATTCATTGAGATATTCCCTCTTGCAGTGAGAACTGGTATGCATTTTTTCACACCAACCTCGCTCATCCCATACATGGTTCAACAGGAACCGTGGCTAGTTTGCATGCTGATCCTCGACGTAGATCTGCAACAGCAAGGAATGACCGTGGAGCATGCCATCAAGGTCGCTTGGAGTTGACCTGCGCGCGGCCTAGACTGGTTGCATGGGGTGTGGCAAATTGGCAATGGCCCAGACAGATCCTGCCGGCAATTCTTTCGGAAAAATATCGAAGAATTGAAAGAGCGGAAATTGCCGGCAAAATCGGAGCTAAATATCGAGATGTTGGGTAAAATCGATGCCTGATACCTAGCTTTCCTTGTTTCTTACCCGTCGTTCTACAACTAACTGGCTAACAGCTCTAGCACATCTTGGATGCGCACTCCAACAGCCTTCCAACTTGGAAGGTTCTACGTTATAGAAATAACATGAGGAGGGGAAGGTGAGCGCAACTAAGATAAGCACGACCTGAAAGTCTCAGCTGTGAAGGACGTTAGGGGATGTTTATGCATGTCGATGACGATACTGGCAGGACCATTGGACAATACGGTCAAACCACGATTCCAGAACGCAAAGCAACATTCCACACAACCTGTGTGGCTCAAAAGATGCGAAGATCAATAAATGGGGAAGCTATGCGAACAAGAATCATGAAAAACCGAGCGCCTCAGTAAAACAGCACTGTTCTTCGACTATGACAATTTGGATGGACAATAAGCTGCGGTAATAAGCAGCAGTCTCACACGACGATCGTTTCGCCGTATAGATAAAGACGGCTCATCAGGTGTCCAGGAATGGACTCAGATGGAGAGTCATGGTTTAATTTATACAAAAGAGAAAGACCAAGAAACTACAAGTTACGCTATACTGTCCACTAACACCACCAGTTACTAAACAATCAGCTCATGCGATAACATTGCACGACACTGACCGACGGCACTGACGTTCTACAACTAACTGGCTAACAGCTCTAGCACATCTTGGATGCACACTCCAACAGCCTTCCAACTTGGAAGGTTCTAAGTTATAGAAATAACATAAGGAGGGGAAGGTGAGCCCAACCAAGATAAGCACGAGCTGAAAGTCTTAGCTGTGAAGGACGTTGGCGGATGTTCATGCATGTCGATGACGATACTGGCAAGGAACGGATTACACTGCCCGTCATCAAGTGACGACAGGCAGGAACAGATTCCACTGCCCGTCGTCAATTGACGACAGGCAGGAACAGATTCCACTGCCCGTCGTCACTTGACGTCGGGCAGTAGCCACTGAACTGACTGTCTACTTCATGGTCTTTCATTGGTTACTTGCCGCATGTTTCTTAAAATACAAGGCACTGGATTGCGCGGAAATTCGAAAGAGCGACTACGTGGAAAACCGACAACATAAAAAAAGAGCTGATTATTAAAATTATCTAAAGCAGAAGAGCGGCTGGTTGCAACCACAACTGTCATCATGGCGCTCCAACATTTTGATCTGGAACTGGGAGACAAGAAGCCCCTTTGAACGATATTGGCGATGTGAATGAGCTCCTCCAAAAAATTGAGGAAGAGACTGAAACTTTTGTCGCGGAGTCGCTCGCGAAGGAGATATTGGACGAGCCGGATGAGCCTCAACCAAAGCGCGCAATGCTCAGCAACCTGCGGGAACCGCGCAATTTTCCGAGGTTTCCGATCAAGCCCCGGGAAAAATCCGTTGCAACAGAACAGTCAGAATGCCCGATTCCAAGTCGACAAAATGTCAATGGCCACCAGGAGAAAAATTAGCATTATGGACTATACTACTACTGCACCAGAAAACAATTACTAAACACAATGCACGTGTGTACATGTATGTCATGTATCTCTTTATTTGGCTTGGGTGCATGCATGCTCTTTGGCTTGGGTGCACACGGGAAACACGTCATTCCAGTCACTCATACTCAGTCACTACCGCTGTTCATACAGCCCTGGCCGCTATCGCGGCGCGGGCTGGATTCCGCGGTACTGCCCTCGTAATCGTGCAGGAACCTGTACCCTGAAGTCCGCTGCAAACGCGCACTTCGCTGCAAACGCCCACCCCAGTGGGTCCATACTATTTTCCTCTTAGTAGGGATATCAGCGAACGCACTGCGCAGCCCATCTGCGCAGGTCAGCCTGGCCCATCTACGCGCGGCCGACAAAAAAACTCATGAACCCTTTCATTTTTTTGCAAAATAAATCGTGCGAAGAAGATGCACGGAATGGCTGAAAACTAGGCTGAGGAAAAGTAGCATCCAGAGACTCTCAAACAAATTCAGGGCCCATCGCTTCTGACAATGGCAGCGAAGACATCAGGGAGCTGATTGCAGCAACTCTCTACCAAGCGCGACGCTGGTTACTCACCAGGGCAGGGCGCTTCCATCGCGCAAGAAATGGCCGCGAGCGAGAAATGCAAGTCCGATTTTGGAACGATCCAACCAGGGTAATCCCTTGAAAATTGGCCTGAACACCTCTCATACTGGTGTTTCACGATGTGCAAACTTTCAGAGAAATCGACCGGGGAGAACGTGGTGAGCTCGTGGGTCCTCCTGTATCGCGTATGATTTGAATGGTCGCGGGGACAGAAGAACAGTAATTTTACGACTCCCAGCGGTGCAAACAGACCGCGGCCATGTTTTCTCTGTCGGCCGCGATCACGTTCAAAAAATCGATGACGCAATGCATGCGCAGAGGCCTGCGCAGTGCGTTCGCTGACATCCCTACTCTTAGTCCTGCTGCCCAAATCTAAAAGACATTGTTTTGCAAGTTCCGTTTCAGTCTCAAGCAGACAACCTGAGCTTTGCATGGGTGGAAAGACCATGTCCTAGGGATGTCGAAACGGCTTGTTGTCATGTCCAGAACTAGGGGATAAGCTGGGGAGAACCAATTTTAGGTTTCGTTAGGGAAGTCGTTATTTTACGTTATTTTACGACTCCTTGATTGAAATTGGCAGCATGTGATTAGGCCTCAGCGGCTAATGCTAGTTTTTTTTGGGCAAAAATGCTTTTGGCAATGCTAGTTATTTTGGTTGCTAATGCTAGGTTGAGTGCTCGTTTGCAGCATTAATGCTAGTTTCAGCACCAATAAAAAGGAAAGAAAATGGTGTACAGAAATACTTTTTCGTATGATCTTGTGTCTAATTTCTATGTAGACACGATCAGATGAAACAGGCCACCATGGTAAATTAAAGATAGAAATGCGATACGAGTAGTCGATACACGGTGGACAATGTCTGACAACTATCTTCGTGTCCCATTACGGCTTGGGAACTCACAGCTCATGGCCGAGCCGACCACGGTTGTACTGGAGCATGAGCTCCACTTCCAGGTGGTCTGTCAGTGTTGAGGCTTGCTGGCTGCTCGTTGCTGCTTCAAGGAGCGAGAAAACTCTCTCGGCAGCAGCAGATGATGGCGGCACGGTGATGACGATCCGGGCAGCATTCTGCCGCACCGGCAGTTGAACTTGGTCTCTCCACCAAGAAAGGCGGTCTTGGCCAGGTTGAGTATCAGCAGCAGCAACCTTGTAGGCTGCAAGCTCCACTTTGAGCTGTTGGATAGTGCCATCTTTATCCAGGGGCGGAAAGGCACGGAGACCATCCACTAGAGCGGGAACTGCATTCGTCTTGGCAACGAATAGTGGGCAGCACAGCCTGGCAGCCTTGTATGCCAACACATTGGCAAACAGCGGTGAATCCTCATGGTTGAATTTTGTGAGGAAGTAACGAATTGCCGGACGCACGCAACCATTGGCATGCTCTTTCAACTGGTTCTGGTGGCCAACATCGCCGGGTGCAATGTCCTTCACAAGAGCTTCAAAATTGGAGTAGACTGCATCTTGGGCAGCAGTAGCCACCTCTTGCAAATGAGTGTATGCATTCACACTCAGCATCCCGTCGCCTTCAATGATGTAGGTTTTGCGGACGAATGGTTCCCCAAAATCAACGGTTGCAGCCAGCTCCATACGAAGCATATCACAGCTGTCAGGTGCCGTTTCGTTTTGCAGGATGGAAAGGAGGCGACGACAGGCATTCGGTTTTGATTCACATTCCTCCAAGAAGGGCTGAACATCCCCGAGGTATTTGAGCAGTTGTTCCAGCACTTCCCACAAACTCCACCACCTGGTTGCACTGTGAGACTTGGGTGATACACCTGTCCGTGTCTTCCAAGCGAGTTTAGTGGCATGACTGCGAGAGAAGAGACTGACCCACCATTGGCAGAACTCATCCAGGGTGGGGGTATCAAAGTGGTTTCCAATGTTGTTCAAACTGTGGGAAGCGCAAACTACATCCATGGAACTCGGGTACAGCAAGTCTACAACATGCCGCACTGCAACCGTGTTAACAGATGCTCCATCACGTACGAAGGCAACTGGCTTATTGGCAGGTATCTGAAGGAATGTGCTCAGGCAGGCAATAAGTTCTTTGGCCATCTCCGTTCATCGCATGCTTTTGGCAAGCACATGCATTCTCACCAGGCGTTGCTGGATGCACCATGATGCGTCCACGTAACGAATGATGATGGCGAATGCCTCGCCAAGATGGATGGTACCGTCGAAAATTACTGCAACATGTTGTGCTTGCTTGATTTCCTCTTTCAGTTTCTCCAGCTCCACCTCAAGCAGGAAGGGAACTAGCTGAGCCATATGTGAGCTGGGCGTGAGGTTGAGATTGTTATTCTCCAACAGTGGGCGAAGATGGTCAATCTTCGTAAGTGCCCCACCAGCCTTCAAGAAAGACTCAACGACATTGGCACGTCGGAGTTTGGTCGTATCACCTGTAGCCTTCGTGAGACCAGTACCTTTGAGCTCGTCCGCTTTCTTCTCCTGGTAGACCTTCCAGGATTTCGTGATGGTCGCTTGGTGGTTCTTGGATTTCACCCGTCGTTCTTTCGACAGGAGATGGTGCTTAGAAAGCATATGGGACCTCACAATACTCTTCTTTGTCTGTACGACAGTGCGACACACGCCGCACACGGCTGTTCAGCTGCGGCCATCTATCAAAATGGCGTCGAATTCACTGGAAAATCGCACATTTGCACATTGCACTTTCGATTTATGAACTTGGTGTGTTTTCAGGTGGATCCTTTTAGAATCAAGTAGAATCAACTAGGTAACCCTATGTAAATTGGGTTTGTTAGACCTGACCAAACGCGAAGATCAAAGCAACAAAATGAAAATAATTGTAACAGAAGGAGGACGAAGAAGAGCAGGACTTAGTCACTATGGAGTAAGCTAGCCGAAAGAGAAGGATTATAGTGGATGCCGTTTTCCTCCATGCCTTAGCTACGGCCACGGAGTGGCCTGGACATGGGCAGCGTTCTTGATAGTCGTTGCGATTGCTTCGAGCCGTTTCATTGGCGCAGGAACGCTTCACTCTAATTAGAGTGGGAGTTGAATTCCGCATGGATGCTCTCTGAGCCTTGCTCAACTAGCAAGCCAAGGCCACATGGAGTCGGGTTACAGCTGGCACGGCGTGCATCTCTAAAAGGTGCAGATTAGGGGTAACATGGCATTTGTTTCTCTTCACGATCTCGTCTTGAACGAGCTCATGAAATGTTCGATGTTGCTCAGTGCTAAGCCATCGTCATTAACCTGCAGAAGACAATGGAAGTGAAGAAACAGTGCAAGACTGAATTTCTAGTCCGTGGTTTTGTCCCAGGAATATCTATTGGAGCTCGGAATACAGCAACCAGTGTAAAACTGATCCAACACGGCTTCTTACAGTTGGTATTACTGTAGTATTATTCCGCGGCAACGACATAAGAGCACCGCACAGTATTAGCAGTATGGATGAGCTACCTTGTAGTGATATGATGGGAGTGAGCAGGAGATTCAGCAACAAACTGTCGCCTGAAATTGTCAGTCTGATCATGCAATGCTGCCTGCGACTCCTGCTGGATTTAGTTGCCGGCACAACCTCCAAAATGCTGCCGGTGGCACACTGCTAATGGCCTTGCAGAGCTAAGTAGCTGGGCCAGCCTGAAATGCGTGGGGCTTTCTGCTAGGCTGCTTCCGCGTCGGCTATGCATTGCTGCAGCTTGGCATGTAGTGTGACCAATGCTGTGTACTGCTCGTTGCTGTTGCCGTTGGATGCGGCTGGCGTTGTGCCAATCGAGCTGGCCGACCTCTGCCAGCATTGATGCAGCATAGATCCAAGGATGGATCCCCAGGTGAAGATGCAAAACTGGCACAACGGTATGGCTGATCTCGACCAGCAGAATTCGGGACCGGATAACAACGCTACTACACATCGTTGTGAGCAACTGCCGCGGGGAACCAGCAGCAACGAAAGCGCTATGATCAGCCTTGAGTGTCCGCAAGGTGTGTGACTGTTTGCCCTCATCCATCATCCTCTTTGGACAGTGACAGTGTGCTGCACTCCACTTAATCCCGACAGTCCATAGTTATTGTTATCTCCGTGCATGGTTGTTTCCACGAAGAGTCTGACCCAGGACATAACACCGTCCTCAGCTGAACTTTAAATCTAGTGTCTTTTCCATTATTGAGTGGTAGTCATACACCACGTATGTGCTCATTTTCCTGTTCTTATTGCAGTGTAAATTTTTCAGTGCCGCATATCGGTATTCATGTTGTGTGTGCGTCTGGGTGGGTGCGTGTGCGCGCGCACGTATGCGATCGTGTGTGTGTTGTGTGTAGCCATGACTATGACTATAGTATGAGTGTGCTTTTGCTGTGACTTATGCCTGTGCAGTCTGACTGGAGTTACACCCAGTTTGTATGCCTGCTAAATATGTTCTCTTCCAATTGTGACATCTGCCTTCGGAAGTTGTGCCGTTACGCTGTGAATATATAATTGATGGCATGTACATTGTTGTAGATGACTTGTTGTAGGCACGTAACGTTTGTCAGTTGTGGCTTGACACAGGAGTATACTGCATGCATTCTACTGTGCTATGCCGCTACCACCAAATCACGGTGCGAACGTCTTCCAGGACGGCGGCTGCTGCGTACTCGTGCTGTGCATACCTTTGATCGCGTGGTAGTTTCTAGTCATGATGTATAATGTTTGTACTCAATTCAACACAAGGCACAGCTATCACTGCTTAGTAGTGCGACTGTCATGTAACACAATTGTGCACAATTATCATGATCGCAGCAGCATGTTGTTCAAGTAAGTCCTCCGAAATATCAACTCCCATGCCCTTGAGGCCATTTTTCATGCTCAGATGCAAAGTACGTAGTACTGCAAGGCTAATCAGCGAATTTCTGGCCACCGATCCAGCATACAGATGCCAGGACATGCAGAAGACTATCCATCGAGCCCTAAAAATCACACAAAGTGCAAGAACATCTCCACCAGCTTCCAAAAAAATGTACCAGCTTCCGCTCACGAATTTATGTTTGTCGGATGGCCGAAGCCTTGGGCCTACCAGGAAAACTTCCTGAAAGCACGGGAAAACTCCAGCAACGCTTCTCTGGGAGCAGGAAATACGGCTACACAATAACATACAACAATAGTTACGACGAACAAAAAATGGCCCAATTCTCTTCGACGATCGGGACCAAAACGACGCTCGTCGTCGAGCGAGGTATCAAACGATTCGTCTTTCCTTTCTCTTCTGGAAAATCGCGAGTTACTGGTCAACAGGCTCGGAGGAAGCCGAAGATATCATCGTTTGCTACGATAAGTTTAGGAAAAATGCGTATCTCGAGCAGAATTTTCAAATGACTCATGCTCAAAGCCGACGCCATCTTAGATGTCCGCTGACGTGATCATATGAACAGCCGTGCGCAGAAGAGCTTCCCGGCTGATATACAAAAATGTTCGTTCGGAAATTCCACTATTCTTTCATTGGGATTAACACGAGGTGCACGTGTCGATTTTCCTTCGCAGACTCTTGTTCTATTTTGACTCTTTGGCTTACATGACCGGTTGAACGAACGATTTCTAGCAATGACTGCTTCCTTTGCCTCTGGTAATGTGTTGGCCGCATCATCATCATCATCATCATCATCATCATCATCATCATCATGTGACCAAGCCGCTTTTACGGGCAACAATATTATGAATATGAAACGCAAGGTATTGCATCATCATCATCATCATCATCATCATCATCATGAGAAAAGCCTCTTTTACGGGCAAAGCAAATGTATATCATTACAATATGTAAAGTGAACAGGGGAAATCAACACAAAACCAACCGGAAAATGATGAAACACAAAAGCAGTCAAGGAAGTAAATCAATACAAAAACAAGCAATGAACACAGAGTAATAAAATCATCATCATCATCATCATCATCATCATCATCAACATCAACGAAACAAAAACGCAACTACTCGTCAAGCCTGGCTTTGAGTCCTTGGCTGCCGAGACTTTTGGTGACACAACTATCCACGTCAAGTCTCGTGGCGTACAGTATCTGGGCGCTGCCATCGGGACTGAGGCATTCCTCGGAGAATTCAAAGAGACAAAAGTAGAAGAGTGGGTGAAACATACAGAGATTTTAGCAAATTATGCCGCATCAGAGCCGCATGCAGCATACTCTGCGTTGACCCATGGCTTAGTCAACAGATGGAACTATGTGTTTCGAACTATGTCTGTTTCTGCGGAGGACTTGGCGCCGTTGGAGCGGGAGCTTCACTCCTCACTTCTACCGGAGCTCGTGGGACAACCGAGCGTGCCTCTGAAAGACATTGATATTCTAAAGCTCCCGACACGGGATGGTGGGATGGCCCTTCCGGACCTCACGACTCGACCACGGTTTGAGCACCAGGGCTCCAAGCAAGTGTCCCGACCTATGGTGAAGGAGGTTCTGGGCGATTTCGCTAAGGATAGCGATCCAATTTCTCTCGCTGGAGATGTGCCGGCTTCTGCAGATACTGCTGACCGTGGTGGAGCGTCTCCCACTCCCACGATGACGGCAACGGAGGTGCAGCCGCGGGAGGTCGCTGGCAACTCAAACCCTGGACCGGATGTGGCTGCTGATGTTGCTGGTGCTGGTACCCCCTTTCAGAGGATGATCGATGAAATGCGTCACAAAAGGCGTGTCGTCCACACCGAAAACCGGGAGCGCGCAAAGGCAGCCAGGAACAAAATAGTGGACACGAGCGATGAGATGACGAAGCGACGAATAGAAGAACACACGGAGAAAGGATCATCCTCATGGCTGAGCGTGCTGCCCCTGGCGGAGCATGGCTTTCGTCTCACCAAGCGTGACTTCTGGGATGCTTTGGCATTGAGATATGCATGGCCGCTAGCCAATACACCAGCAACCTGTGTGTGTGGTGAGCTGTTCTCAGTTGAGCATCAGCTATGTTGCGCCAGGGGTGGCTTCCCGACACTTCGTCATAATGAGATACGTGACCTGCTGGCGAGGGAATTGACTGAAGTCTGCACTGCCGTTTCGACAGAACCAGCGCTGCAACCTCTTTCTGGTGAGAGGTTTCCTCTTCGGTCAACGAACCGCCGAGAGGATGCGCGCCTGGACATAGCCGCTCGAGGGTTTTGGACCCGTGGGGAGGAAGCTTTTTTTGATGTAAGGGTATTTTGCCCAGATGCTCCTTCCTACGGGTCCAGAACCCTTCCTGCATTGTACCAGCAGCACGAGCGGCGTAAGTGGAACGAATATGGGCCAAGAGTCACAAATGTAGAAGGAGCCGCTTTCACACCTCTCGTGTTCTCTGTGCATGGTGGTTGTGGGAGGCTGTGCAATGTGTTCCTCAAGAGACTGTGCCAGATGCAGGCCGAGTCATCGGGATCTCACTATTCCCAGGTCATTGGTTTACTCCGCTGTCGGCTGTCTTTTGCTTTGCTGCGTGCTGCTGTGTTGTGCATACGTGGGGCTCGGTCACGGTACCACCATCCGGCGAGATGTTTTCATGATGTCTCGATTGCCGTGGCCGAGTCAGGTCTAGTTTGTTAAGTATCGTGCTGTGTCCTGACTGTGCATGCGGGATTGGTATGGCGCTTACCCTTTTGTTGCTGTTTTGTTGCTTTCATGCCTTTAAGCATGTAATTGTGTTCAATTGTTGTATTTCATGGAAAAACGATCTTTGCGTCGGATTCATTTAAACTATTATTTGTGTAGGGTTCCACTCCGTCATCTTGGGAAATTATGTTTTGTTTGCCCAAAGAAGTGGCTTCATCATCATCAAAAAAAAAAAAAAAAAAAAAAAATCATCATCATCATCATCATCATCATCATCATCATCATCATGAGAAAAGCCTCTTTTACGGGCAAAGCAAATGTATATCATTACAATATGTAAAGTGAACAGGGGAAATCAACACAAAACCAACCGGAAAATGATGAAACACAAAAGCAGTCAAGGAAGTAAATCAATACAAAAACAAGCAATGAACACAGAGTAATAAAAGGGGAAAAACCAAATATTATTATTATTATTACTTGCATGTACGCGTTGGAGTCAACCATGCAAGCATGATCCACAACTTCGCTTATGCTGAACATGATAAACAGGACTATGACAGGGGAAAAAATGAGCTAGAACGATGATAATAATAATTATGATACTTATATCATATATATTATATACAACGTAGCTCATGGGTATTGAAGATATGTCATTTATGAATATGTCCATAATATGAATATTGCAGCCTGAGTGATAATGATAGTGCTATTTCCTGAGTTTGACTGTTTCAGGATCTGTCGGAATATCACAATGCACAGACCCTCATGCATAGATCTCGCCATGCTGGTCTGTCATGGGCAATGGCTCCCAGGCTCTGCAGAGCGTCTACTATTGAACAATCAAGCATTGGCTTGGCGCAGATCTCCCACCATAAAAACTACAGCCGCGAACCACGTAGTGGAAAGCTACAAAAGATGGCCAACCCATTTTCACATGTACAGACAATTTGCAAAAACGTTCCGAACATTCAGGGAGAAGACATTACTTGCATGACACATTGGCAGAACGAACAAGGCAGACTCGAACATTCCAAGATTCTGCAGCCGTTGCGTTTCAGGTGTTGGGTGGCAGCAACCAAATAGCATTATATTAAGTTGAGGCCAAAGGCAGCACCCTACTCCGCCTGGCGGCACTGGGCCAGAAATGAGTTCGGCTGTCGCCTCTTGCCGTACGAACCGCGGCAACCGCGGAAGCAGGTGACTGCCCATCGCAGCAAGCAGAAAGACAAACGGGTGCGTAGTATGCCCATTACTAGTGGGTACTTCAGTTCAGTATGGCGCTCAACAAACAGGGAGGCCAATGATTTCAGGAATTGAGTAGTTTCTGGGCCACTAAAGCCGTACGTCGAGAACACAAGTGGCGTGAAGGAGCCGCGCTCCACGTTAACCACACGGCTGGCGTATTGATTTTTCTTGTTTCGCTCGTGAGACTTCAGCTGACTCAGGGCTTGTGATCGAGACAACACAGACGCTGCGGGATGAGTGATCCGCACATCAAAGTAAGCGTCCTGTTGCCACGACCAAAAGCCGCGAGCCCGCACATCCAGACGAGCTTCTGCGCATCGGTTGAGGGAACGACCACCAGGCAAATGCTCACTGCTGCAGGGCAATAGCCGGGGCTCCGTCTCTACGTCCACCACTCCAGCCTCCCTCAGTAGTCCAGCAACCAAGTCCCGCACCTCATTGTGACGGGCAATGGTATAGCCGCCAGTGGCACAGGTAAGTGCATGAGCGGGGCTGAGAGGCACACCACAAACACATGAATCGGGTAGCCCACTCAACCTTCGCCCATAGCGGATGCACAGGGCATCACGGAAGTCGGATTTCTTCAGGATGGTTCCATCTTGCCACCGCGGGGCAACAGTCAACCATGACGATACTCCCTTTTCGGACGCGATTTCAACAAGAAATTGTTGCTCCGAGCTCAAGTCCGCCTTAATGTCTTGTTGCCGGCTGCATAGGCTCCGCATTTTGCTTGTCCGAGTCGAGCGTGCCAGCTGGCGGGTGTCCCCAACAGCATCGCGGACGGGATCATGATTGGAGAGCCTCACTCGGTCGGCAACCTCCTGGGTTGTATCACCGGAGCCCTCTGACTGGGCAGTATCCGACAAATCGCTCCTTGCCATATCACCAGGCACGCTTGGAGGGTTCGCATATGTGCCAGTCAACAGTAGCTGAACAAGAGGCTTTGTGATGCTCAAGGATGCTGCGAGCTCTGCTGGTGCACTATCCTGCAACAGAGGGAGGGCCAAACCACCAAGACGCACTGGAAATGACATCAGCTCTCTCTCAGGGCTACCAGGACGAACGCCATCCCCCAGAAGGGCAGGTATCAGGCAATCATTGATCCTCTCATCAAGCTCGGCCAGTATCTCAGCCGAACAAGGTGAGCAACGCAAGTGGTATGTCCATGTGGATGACAGACCCTTCGTAAAAACGGTGTATGCGGCCTGAGGCTGAGTGACAGCCATCCCCGTCAGGGAATCCAGAACCTGCTTCCATTTATCCACCTTCTTGGCCATGAAGGCAGAGCAGAACTCCTCACTGCCAATCGCTCCGCCGAGGTGACGGTTGCCGCTGGTCTTGATGGTAACTCCAGTGGCGGAGAAGAGGCGCTGGGCCTCTTCCTCATGCTCCGGCTTGACCAGCAACACTGATTTCTGTGGGTTTGGAAAGTATCCATAGTCAGGGCCCAGTTGGCTTATGTCTCCCCAGTATGTGGACAATGAAGAAACGCGGCCACCTGCAGAATCGTCGTCCGCGTACCAAACCTGAGCCACAGATGGATTGGATTCCTGGAGGCGCCGAATCATCGGGACTGTAGCGATACCATACAGAGCCATGGCCAGCGGATCGCCCTGGCAAGTACCCTCCAGTGACTCAATCTCCCCGCCGCCGGAGACGAAGAGACGAATTGAAGAACTGTACGTGTTCTGGAACACCTTTGCCATAGCGGGGCATACATAGGGCACGTTATGGAGGGTCGCGTTTCTATTCAATGAATTGAACGCATTCGTAGCATCTACAAACAAGATGCCTTCCGTGTCCTCTCGTGCGAACAACTCCCGCATTGCATGAACCCCTGCCTCACAGGCAGACGGCACCCCAATGCACAATTGCATGGGAGCAGTAGCACGCAGTACATCGGACTCAAGCACCCGCATAACGGCACGACACACAAGCCGGCGGAACACTTCACCCACTGCAATCGGCCGCACACCTGGGTGTTTGTCCAATGGAATAAGTCTAGCGGCGGTAAATGCGGATAGGTGTTCCGGATCCAAGTCCTCCGAGCACAGGCATTGGGCAAAGCTGGCAAGAGCAGTACAGAGACCATCTGACGATTTGCGATAACAGGTTAGCATCCGGCACCACGCGTCAGAGTCCAGGCCAGATGGGCCCGAGGACCCCTTCATCTGTCGGCCCAGACGTCGGATGAGCTCCGGTGTGATTTTCTGGAACACTATACTGTTGATTGGCTCCGGGTCGCCGGCGAGAAGTATCGAAACCGGGGGCTCGGCAGCAGGTGGATTTTTTTGCAACAGTGCCTCCTTCACGGTAGTTCCAGTTTCTTCGTCCACTACATCTGTCATACCCAGCACATCATTGGAAGAATCACTGGACAGGTAGCGAATGGCAGACTTAATTTTTCCCGAAAATACCAGGTTGCTGAATGTGATATCACTCTTCTCTCCTCCACCAGACGAGGTAGAGTACCGGGGCTTGAGACGATCCTGAAGGGACTCTCCTTCAGTAGTCAGATCATCTATTCGGCCAGATTTCCATAGAGTGAGTCGACGCCGTAAATGGTCGCTATAGTTTGACATCATCTTAGAATCATGCGGACGCTGGAGAAGCAGGTGGCAGGCAACACCGACGGCCTTCCATGCAACTGGTCGTAATGAGGAGCCATTGGTGAAACCCTTGATGAGCCCAGTGAGCACGTCAACAAATTCACCACCAGCCGAGCCCAATGGAACGTTGAATAAGTTTCTCCGCCAGGTCACCACCTTCTCATACGCTCGGGATATGTCGTTGTTGAGGGAGGTGTTCGAAGATAGGGAATCATCACTGCTCATAGTATTAACTCTGGCACCCGCAGGAGAGACCTGTGATGTAGAAGTCTGCCGAGCGACCGCGGCAGCCGGAGAAGCAGCAGCAGCAGGCTGGGCCGAGCCCTGCCCCACAGCAGCAGCTCCTGGCAACAGGGAGGGCGCAGGATCCACCCCGCTCCGCCCACCAATGCGATGAGCCGGCCGACCAACCGCGCCTCCGAAATCGCCGGCCGGTAATGACGAGGTGCCGGCATCACCGCTGTCTGCCGCTTGTCCAGAGGACTCAGGACCCGAAGCATCTAGGGTAGCCAGGAGCTCCACCTGAGAACCTGTGGGATGAATGTTGGATGTTGACGCTCCAGCCCGTGAGGTGCCAAGGCCATCACCTTGAATCTGAGAGGATGGACCAGTTATTACATCACTTGCAGGGGAAGAACCAGCGCGTGCATGATCTGCGCATACCAAGTTCCTCGGAAGTGTCGAATTTATATGCAGTGAATCACTGTCACTGTCGCTAGCTTGCGATCTATCTCCAGCGCAATCAACACCGCGAGGTGCAAACCCAACCGCAAGTGGCTGGCTGGCAGGGTGCGCGTTGACAGTTCGAGTGACATTGCTAGCACCAGAAGGCTGTGAGGCAGATAACGAATTGTTGCACGTGCTAGGTAGCGACCTTCCTGGGTAGCAATCAATACACTTCCTCCCATGCCGAACACAGCTGCATCTCACACACTTTCGACTTGATTGACACTGGCAGCACGGCATAAAGTATTCCAACGGCTGGAGGTGCGAGGCTGGCAGCCCCTGCAGGCCCACTGCTGGTAGGTGGCAATGATGTTGATGAACGATGCTCCGGCGAGATTGATCAGGCGGGTACTGTTCAAGACAATGGCGAGATGCTAACCCTGCTAACTCAAAAAGTGAACAGAAAATAGGAGAAAAAAGCAACAAAACCCAACACAACACAGGAAAACAGCAGCAGAGTAGCAGTCGCATCCAAGGCCTCTTCTCCAGCTTCCCCAGTCTGCAAGCAAATCCAGCCACCTCCAGAGCTCCAGAATCACCAACCAACCTCCACCAGCGCAGCTCAAGATGTCATCATCATCATCATCATCATCATCATCAGTGGAGAACGGTTGGCAATTCCGAGGCTCTTGGTTTGCTTGGTTGACTTGGTTGCTGGAGAGGAACTGAGAAGCTTGACTTGGCTGGCGCTGCTGTCTGTTCATCATCATCATCATCATCATCATCATCATCATCATCATCATCATGGTGGTTGTGGGAGGCTGTGCAATGGGAGGCTGTGCAATGTGTTCCTCAAGAGACTGTGCCAGATGCAGGCCGAGTCATCGGGATCTCACTATTCCCAGGGCATTGGTTTACTCCGCTGTCGGCTGTCTTTTGCTTTGCTGCGTGCTGCTGTGTTGTGCATACGTGGGGCTCGCTCACGGTACCACCATCCGGCGAGATGTTTTCATGATGTCTCGATTGCCGTGGCCGAGTCAGGTCTAGTTTGTTAAGTATCGTGCTGTGTCCTGACTGTGCATGCGGGATTGGTATGGCGCTTACCCTTTTGTTGCTGTTTTGTTGCTTTCATGCCTTTAAGCATGTAATTGTGTTCAATTGTTGTATTTCATGGAAAAACGATCTTTGCGTTGGATTCATTTAAACTATTATTTGTGTAGGGTTCCACTCCTTCATCTTGGGAAAAAAAAAAAAAAAATCATCATCATCATCATCATTTTTTTTATCATCATCATCATCATCATGCATCATCATGGCTTCATAATCATCATCAAAAAAAAAAAAAAAAAAAAAATCATCATCATCATCATCATCATCATCATCATTGGAAACGGCCTCTTGTACGGGCTTGAAACGGTGATAACCGAGATTATGTGCAAAAATCGTGATAGATATTCAGGTAAAACTATGACATTAACAGTTGAATGATTAGTACCAAGTAGATATTCAAATGCTGATTATTTTACCAGATAGAAAAAAAAATCATCATCATCATTGTTGTATTTCATGGAAAAACGATCTTTGCGTTGGATTCATTTAAACTATTATTTGTGTAGGGTTCCACTCCTTCATCTTGGGAAATTGTGTTTTGTTTGCCCAAAGAAGTGGCTTCACCATCATCAAAAAAAAAAAAAAAAAAAAAAAAATCATCATCATCATCATCATCATCATCATCATCATCATCAGGTCACGGTACCACCATCCGGCGAGATGTTTTCATGATGTCTCGATTGCCGTGGCCGAGTCAGGTCTAGTTTGTTAAGTATCGTGCTGTGTCCTGACTGTGCATGCGGGAGTGGTATGGCGCTTACCCTTTTGTTGCTGTTTTGTTGCTTTCATGCCTTTAAGCATGTAATTGTGTTCAATTGTTGTATTTCATGGAAAAACGATCTTTGCGTTGGATTCATTTAAACTATTATTTGTGTAGGGTTCCACTCCTTCATCTTGGGAAATTATGTTTTGTTTGCCTGTTTGCCCAAAGAAGTGGCTTCATCATCATCATCATCATCATCATCATCATCATCATCATGTGACCAAGCCGCTTTTACGGGCAACAATATTATGAATATAAAACGCAAGGTATTGTAAGAGCAATTTTCTGAAAATAATGTTAAAACACGAAATAATTTAAAGAAATGCATTATCACACCGTAGCCACTTTTATGGGCAAATTCCAATACAAGGCAATAGGAAAACGAGGATGAAGTTAACCTTTTAACCCAAAGAAAAGACAAAAGATGTCAACAATAGAACTACAAATATAAAAAACAAACATCAGGTCATAAAAACTACTTTAAAACATAACCAAATGACAGCAAAGCGTGGAGAATGAGATTGACTTACAAAACAAAAGTAGTCCTACTATGCTTACAAAACAGAATCTACCTACACCACTAAGGAAGAAACATTAAATGATTGCAGTCTCACAAACACCGGCCTCTATCTAACGACCCATCAAACAATAACTCCTGAAATTCTTGACTGACTTTTTCTGGTAGGAGCTACGGCAGCCGCGAAAACAGGTCACTGCCCAACGGAGTAAAGTGAACGAGAGCAGGCACCGCAATCGACCCATAACCAGCGAGTAGGCCAAGTCACTGTGTTTATCGACATACTGGGCTGCAAGACACTTGAGAAAGCGGTCTGCCTCCCGGCCACACATGCCATTCGTGGCGAAAACCAACGGGGTGAATGTGCCTCGGTCTATATTCACAACACGCGCTCCGTATTCCCGCTTTTTCATGCCTTCATGCTTTTGGAGATGGCGCTGGACTTCTGGACGCGACAGCAGGTTTGGCTTTGGGTGAGTCACCCGAACATCAAAAAAAGCCTCCTGCTGCGTGGACCAGAAACCCCGCGCCCTCACATCGAGGCGAGCTTCGGATTTCCTGTTGGCTGTACGATGGGGAAGATCCTCCCCATCAAATGGCGCTAGCACCGGCTCCACCTCCACGTCAGGCAATACCTCCGACAGTACACCCGCCAGCAAATCGCGAACATCATTATGGCGTGCGATGGTGTAGCCGCCAGTAGGACAAGCCATTGCATGCTCAGTGCTTAGAGTTGCTCCACAAACACAAGTCTCAGGGAGGCCATCCAGCTCCAAACCGTATCGGAAGCAGAGAGCATCCCGGAAATCAGATTTATTGAGGATGGTTACTGGCTGATTGTATGACGGTTGGGCGGTCAGCCAGCTGGAGGTGCCTTTCTCACCCGCTGTTTCTAACAGTAGCCGCTGGCACGGAGACAGTCCAGGGCCAATCTCTGCCTGCACACCACGCGAAATCTGGTCCCGCTGTGCTCTCACCCGGCGCAGCCCAGCACGCACCGCAGCAACAGCCTCAGCGACACCACACGGACCACTAGGATTAGTCTCGCCAGGCTCTTCGACGCCTAATCCCACGGCAACAGGCCCCGCACGCAGCGCAGAGAACGATCCGGCATCAGGTAGTTGGTCAAGATCAGGCGGAGGCGGACCCGCAGGTGGAGGCGACAACGCGCCAGCATAATCAGGCGGAGGCGGTCGCACATGTGGCTGGTCTAGACCAGGCGGAGGCAGCGACGCACGTATCATCATCATCATCATCATCATCATCATCATGAGAAAAGCCTCTTTTACGGGCAAAGCAAATGTATATCATTACAATATGTAAAGTGAACAGGGGAAATCAACACAAAACCAACCGGAAAATGATGAAACACAAAAGCAGTCAAGGAAGTAAATCAATACAAAAACAAGCAATGAACACAGAGTAATAAAAGGGGAAAAACCAAATAGCATTATATTAAGTTGAGGCCAAAGGCAGCACCCTACTCCGCCTGGCGGCACTGGGCCAGAAATGAGTTCGGCTGTCGCCTCTTGCCGTACGAACCGCGGCAACCGCGGAAGCAGGTGACTGCCCATCGCAGCAAGCAGAAAGACAAACGGGTGCGTAGTATGCCCATTACTAGTGGGTACTTCAGTTCAGTATGGCGCTCAACAAACAGGGAGGCCAATGATTTCATCATCATCATCATCATCATCATCATCATCATCATCATGTGACCAAGCCGCTTTTACGGGCAACAATATTATGAATATAAAACGCAAGGTATTGTAAGAGCAATTTTCTGAAAATAATGTTAAAACACGAAATATAAAAATGCATTATCACACCGTAGCCACTTTTATCATGTGACCAAGCCGCTTTTACGGGCAACAATATTATGAATATAAAACGCAAGGTATTGTAAGAGCAATTTTCTGAAAATAATGTTAAAACACGAAATATTAAAATGCATTATCACACCGTAGCCACTTTTATGGGCAAATTCCAATACAAGGCAATAAGAAAACGAGGATGAAGTTAACCTTTTAACCCAAAGAAAAGACAAAAGATGTCAACAATAGAACTACAAATATAAAAAACAAACATCAGGTCATAAAAACTACTTTAAAACATAACCAAATGACAGCAAAGCGTGGAGAATGAGATTGACTTACAAAACAAAAGTAGTCCTACTATGCTTACAAAACAAAATCTACCTACACCACTGAGGAAGAAACATTAAATGATTGCAGCCTCACAAACACCGGCCTCTATCTAACGACCCATCAAACAATAACTCCTGAAATTCTTGACTGACTTTTTCTGGTAGGAGCTACGGCAGCCATCATCATGATGATGATCATCATCATCATCATCATCATCATCATCATCATCATCATGAGAAAAGCCTCTTTTACGGGCAAAGCAAATGTATATCATTACAATATGTAAAGTGAACAGGGGAAATCAACACAAAACCAACCGGAAAATGATGAAACACAAAAGCAGTCAAGGAAGTAAATCAATACAAAAACAAGCAATGAACACAGAGTAATAAAAGGGGAAAAACCAAATAGCATTATATTAAGTTGAGGCCAAAGGCAGCACCCTACTCCGCCTGGCGGCACTGGGCCAGAAATGAGTTCGGCTGTCGCCTCTTGCCGTATCATGATCATCATCATCATCATCATCATAGCCGCTCGAGGGTTTTGGACCCGTGGGGAGGAAGCTTTTTTTGATGTAAGGGTATTTTGCCCAGATGCTCCTTCCTACGGGTCCAGAACCCTTCCTGCATTGTACCAGCAGCACGAGCGGCGTAAGTGGAACGAATATGGGCCAAGAGTCACAAATGTAGAAAGAGCCGCTTTCACACCTCTCGTGTTCTCTGTGCATGGTGGTTGTGGGAGGCTGTGCAATGTGTTCCTCAAGAGACTGTGCCAGATGCAGGCCGAGTCATCGGGATCTCACTATTCCCAGGTCATTGGTTTACTCCGCTGTCGGCTGTCTTTTGCTTTGCTGCGTGCTGCTGTGTTGTGCATACGTGGGGCTCGGTCACGGTACCACCATCCGGCGAGATGTTTTCATGATGTCTCGATTGCCGTGGCCGAGTCAGGTCTAGTTTGTTAAGTATCGTGCTGTGTCCTGGCTGTGCATGCGGGATTGGTATGGCGCTTACCCTTTTGTTGCTGTTTTGTTGCTTTCATGCCTTTAAGCATGTAATTGTGTTCAATTGTTGTATTTCATGGAAAAACGATCTTTGCGTTGGATTCATTTAAACTATTATTTGTGTAGGGTTCCACTCCTTCATCTTGGGAAATTGTGTTTTGTTTGCCCAAGGAAGTGGCTTCATCATCAAAAAAAAAAAAAAAAAATCATCATCATCATCATCATCATCATCATCATGTGACCAAGCCGCTTTTACGGGCAACAATATTATGAATATGAAACGCAAGGTATTGTAAGAGCAATTTTCTGAAAATAATGTTAAAACACGAAATAATTTATAGAAATGCTTTATCACACCGTAGCCACTTTTATGGGCAAATTCCAATACAAGGCAATAGGAAAACGAGGATGAAGTTAACCTTTTAACCCAAAGAAAAGACAAAAGATCATCATCATCATCATCATCATCATCATGAGAAAAGCCTCTTTTACGGGCAAAGCAAATGTATATCATTACAATATGTAAAGTGAACAGGGGAAATCAACACAAAACCAACCGGAAAATGATGAAACACAAAAGCAGTCAAGGAAGTAAATCAATACAAAAACAAGCAATGAACACAGAGTAATAAAAGGGGAAAAACCAAATAGCATTATATTAAGTTGAGGCCAAAGGCAGCACCCTACTCCGCCTGGCGGCACTGGGCCAGAAATGAGTTCGGCTGTCGCCTCTTGCCGTACGAACCGCGGCAACCGCGGAAGCAGGTGACTGCCCATCGCAGCAAGCAGAAAGACAAACGGGTGCGTAGTATGCCCATTACTAGTGGGTACTTCAGTTCAGTATGGCGCTCAACAAACAGGGAGGCCAATGATTTCATCATCATCATCATCATCATCATCATCATCATCATCATCATGTGACCAAGCCGCTTTTACGGGCAACAATATTATGAATATAAAACGCAAGGTATTGTAAGAGCAATTTTCTGAAAATAATGTTAAAACACGAAATATAAAAATGCATTATCACACCGTAGCCACTTTTATCATGTGACCAAGCCGCTTTTACGGGCAACAATATTATGAATATAAAACGCAAGGTATTGTAAGAGCAATTTTCTGAAAATAATGTTAAAACACGAAATATTAAAATGCATTATCACACCGTAGCCACTTTTATGGGCAAATTCCAATACAAGGCAATAAGAAAACGAGGATGAAGTTAACCTTTTAACCCAAAGAAAAGACAAAAGATGTCAACAATAGAACTACAAATATAAAAAACAAACATCAGGTCATAAAAACTACTTTAAAACATAACCAAATGACAGCAAAGCGTGGAGAATGAGATTGACTTACAAAACAAAAGTAGTCCTACTATGCTTACAAAACAAAATCTACCTACACCACTGAGGAAGAAACATTAAATGATTGCAGCCTCACAAACACCGGCCTCTATCTAACGACCCATCAAACAATAACTCCTGAAATTCTTGACTGACTTTTTCTGGTAGGAGCTACGGCAGCCATCATCATGATGATCATCATCATCATCATCATCATCATCATCATCATCATCATCATGAGAAAAGCCTCTTTTACGGGCAAAGCAAATGTATATCATTACAATATGTAAAGTGAACAGGGGAAATCAACACAAAACCAACCGGAAAATGATGAAACACAAAAGCAGTCAAGGAAGTAAATCAATACAAAAACAAGCAATGAACACAGAGTAATAAAAGGGGAAAAACCAAATGAGCCGTCAGATGCGAAAAGGGTGCTTATGGCATCACAGAGCAAATAGAGTAAAGTGCGTCAGAGTGACAGGCTGTCAAGTACCTGTCACATGCATGAGTGAATCTTGATGTGACGTCATTTTTTCGATCGTTGCGGGATGAGTGTGCATCGCCCGGTGGTGGTATGTACACTATCGCACTGCTGAGACTCCCAGCTTTTCGTAGATACTTCAACCGGCCTGAAACTCCAAAGCACGGCGGATTTACATACAAAAGAAACTGCCTTTTTGTGGCGCACGAGCTCCGTTCTGATTCTGAACGAAATTCTTGTGTCTCCTGACCTAAATTGACGATATCTTCATGATGGGTTTGGATTTTTGAGTCCGTTTTTTTGGAGGTGAAGCATAAAAGCCTATAGATTTTGCTTGAGTCCTTATCTCAATTTGACCAAAATATGCCATAAGCACCCTTTTCCCATCTGACGGCTCAAATAGCATTATATTAAGTTGAGGCCAAAGGCAGCACCCTACTCCGCCTGGCGGCACTGGGCCAGAAATGAGTTCGGCTGTCGCCTCTTGCCGTATCATGATCATCATCATCATCATCATCATAGCCGCTCGAGGGTTTTGGACCCGTGGGGAGGAAGCTTTTTTTGATGTAAGGGTATTTTGCCCAGATGCTCCTTCCTACGGGTCCAGAACCCTTCCTGCATTGTACCAGCAGCACGAGCGGCGTAAGTGGAACGAATATGGGCCAAGAGTCACAAATGTAGAAAGAGCCGCTTTCACACCTCTCGTGTTCTCTGTGCATGGTGGTTGTGGGAGGCTGTGCAATGTGTTCCTCAAGAGACTGTGCCAGATGCAGGCCGAGTCATCGGGATCTCACTATTCCCAGGTCATTGGTTTACTCCGCTGTCGGCTGTCTTTTGCTTTGCTGCGTGCTGCTGTGTTGTGCATACGTGGGGCTCGGTCACGGTACCACCATCCGGCGAGATGTTTTCATGATGTCTCGATTGCCGTGGCCGAGTCAGGTCTAGTTTGTTAAGTATCGTGCTGTGTCCTGGCTGTGCATGCGGGATTGGTATGGCGCTTACCCTTTTGTTGCTGTTTTGTTGCTTTCATGCCTTTAAGCATGTAATTGTGTTCAATTGTTGTATTTCATGGAAAAACGATCTTTGCGTTGGATTCATTTAAACTATTATTTGTGTAGGGTTCCACTCCTTCATCTTGGGAAATTGTGTTTTGTTTGCCCAAGGAAGTGGCTTCATCATCAAAAAAAAAAAAAAAAATCATCATCATCATCATCATCATCATCATCATCATGTGACCAAGCCGCTTTTACGGGCAACAATATTATGAATATGAAACGCAAGGTATTGTAAGAGCAATTTTCTGAAAATAATGTTAAAACACGAAATAATTTATAGAAATGCATTATCACACCGTAGCCACTTTTATGGGCAAATTCCAATACAAGGCAATAGGAAAACGAGGATGAAGTTAACCTTTTAACCCAAAGAAAAGACAAAAGATCATCATCATCATCATCATCATCATCATGAGAAAAGCCTCTTTTACGGGCAAAGCAAATGTATATCATTACAATATGTAAAGTGAACAGGGGAAATCAACACAAAACCAACCGGAAAATGATGAAACACAAAAGCAGTCAAGGAAGTAAATCAATACAAAAACAAGCAATGAACACAGAGTAATAAAAGGGGAAAAACCAAATAGCATTATATTAAGTTGAGGCCAAAGGCAGCACCCTACTCCGCCTGGCGGCACTGGGCCAGAAATGAGTTCGGCTGTCGCCTCTTGCCGTACGAACCGCGGCAACCGCGGAAGCAGGTGACTGCCCATCGCAGCAAGCAGAAAGACAAACGGGTGCGTAGTATGCCCATTACTAGTGGGTACTTCAGTTCAGTATGGCGCTCAACAAACAGGGAGGCCAATGATTTCAGGAATTGAGTAGTTTCATCATCATCATCATCATCATCATCATCATCATCATAGTTCAGGCCTGCACGGGCATCCCGGCTGGGGTGGAGGCTATGGTGCACTCGATGACGGCTGCCTTTGCTTCGGAAAAGGCTGAGGCAGTGTTGCTAGTCGATGCTCGCAATGCCTTCAATAGCTTGAATCGCCGCGCTGCATTGCACAATATTGCTCGAGTATGCCCCCCGCTAGCACAAATAACATTGAATACTTACCAAGACCCTGCATCCCTCTTTGTGCGTGGTGGCCAGTCTTTATTGTCACAGGAGGGCACAACCCAGGGTGACCCTCTTGCGATGGCCATTTATGCCACGGCTCTCACCCCTCTCGTCAAGTCAGTCGGAACCAATGTTGCAGATGTGTGCCAGGGATGGTTTGCAGATGACTCGGCAGCTGCCGGAGGGCTCTCCCCATTGCGAAAGTGGTACAACCTCCTTAAGGAAGAGGGCCAAAAATACGGCTACAACATCGACGAAACAAAAACGCAACTACTCGTCAAGCCTGGCTTTGAGTCCTTGGCTGCCGAGACTTTTGGTGACACAACTATCCACGTCAAGTCTCGTGGCGTACAGTATCTGGGCGCTGCTATCGGGACTGAGGCATTCCTCGGAGAATTCAAAGAGACAAAAGTAGAAGAGTGGGTGAAACATACAGAGATTTTAGCAAATTATGCCGCATCAGAGCCGCATGCAGCATACTCTGCGTTGACCCATGGCTTAGTCAACAGATGGAACTATGTGTTTCGAACTATGGCTGTTTCTGCGGAGGACTTGGCGCCGTTGGAGCGGGAGCTTCACTCCTCCCTTCTACCGGAGCTCGTGGGACAACCGAGCGTGCCTCTGAAAGACATTGATATTCTAAAGCTCCCGACACGGGATGGTGGGATGGCCCTTCCGGACCTCGCGACTCGACCACGGTTTGAGCACCAGGGCTCCAAGCAAGTGTCCGGACCTATGGTGAAGGAGGTTCTGGGCGATTTCGCTAAGGATAGCGATCCAATTTCTCTCGCTGGAGATGTGCCGGCTTCTGCAGATACTGCTGACCGTGGTGGAGCGTCTCCCACTCCCACGATGACGGCAACGGAGGTGCAGCCGCGGGAGGTCGCTGGCAACTCAAACCCTGGAGCGGATGTGGCTGCTGATGTTGCTGGTGCTGGTACCCCCTTTCAGAGGATGATCGATGAAATGCGTCGCAAAAAGCGTGTCGTCCACACCGAAAACCGGGAGCGCGCAAAGGCAGCCAGGAACAAAATAGTGGACACGAGCGATGAGATGACGAAGCGACGAATAGAAGAACACACGGAGAAAGGATCATCCTCATGGCTGAGCGTGCTGCCCCTGGCGGAGCATGGCTTTCGTCTCACCAAGCGTGACTTCTGGGATGCTCTGGCATTGAGATATGCATGGCCGCTAGCCAATACACCAGCAACCTGTGTGTGTGGTGAGCTGTTCTCAGTTGAGCATCAGCTATGTTGCGCCAGGGGCGGCTTCCCGACACTTCGTCATAATGAGATACGTGACCTGCTGGCGAGGGAATTGACTGAAGTCTGCACTGCCGTTTCGACAGAACCAGCGCTGCAACCTCTTTCTGGTGAGAGGTTTCCTCTTCGGTCAACGAACCGCCGAGAGGATGCGCGCCTGGACATAGCCGCTCGAGGGTTTTGGACCCGTGGGGAGGAAGCTTTTTTTGATGTAAGGGTATTTTGCCCAGATGCTCCTTCCTACGGGTCCAGAACCCTTCCTGCATTGTACCAGCAGCACGAGCGGCGTAAGTGGAACGAATATGGGCCAAGAGTCACAAATGTAGAAAGAGCCGCTTTCACACCTCTCGTGTTCTCTGTGCATGGTGGTTGTGGGAGGCTGTGCAATGTGTTCCTCAAGAGACTGTGCCAGATGCAGGCCGAGTCATCGGGATCTCACTATTCCCAGGTCATTGGTTTACTCCGCTGTCGGCTGTCTTTTGCTTTGCTGCGTGCTGCTGTGTTGTGCATACGTGGGGCTCGGTCACGGTACCACCATCCGGCGAGATGTTTTCATGATGTCTCGATTGCCGTGGCCGAGTCAGGTCTAGTTTGTTAAGTATCGTGCTGTGTCCTGACTGTGCATGCGGGATTGGTATGGCGCTTACCCTTTTGTTGCTGTTTTGTTGCTTTCATGCCTTTAAGCATGTAATTGTGTTCAATTGTTGTATTTCATGGAAAAACGATCTTTGCGTTGGATTCATTTAAACTATTATTTGTGTAGGGTTCCACTCCTTCATCTTGGGAAATTGTGTTTTGTTTGCCCAAAGAAGTGGCTTAAAAAAATCATAAAAAAAAAAATCAAAAATCATCATCATCATCATCATCATCATCATCATCATCATGTGACCAAGCCGCTTTTACGGGCAACAATATTATGAATATGAAACGCAAGGTATTGTAAGAGCAATTTTCCGAAAATAATGTTAAAACACGAAATAATTTATAGAAATGCATTATCACACCGTAGCCACTTTTATGGGCAAATTCCAATACAAGGCAATCATCATCATCATCATCATCATCATCATCATTCACATCATTCACATGATACAACCCTGATTGAACCTTTTTGTGCATACGTGGGGCTCGCTCACGGTACCACCATCCGGCGAGATGTTTTCATGATGTCTCGATTGCCGTGGCCGAGTCAGGTCTAGTTTGTTAAGTATCGTGCTGTGTCCTGACTGTGCATGCGGGATTGGTATGGCGCTTACCCTTTTGTTGCTGTTTTGTTGCTTTCATGCCTTTAAGCATGTAATTGTGTTCAATTGTTGTATTTCATGGAAAAACGATCTTTGCGTTGGATTCATTTAAACTATTATTTGTGTAGGGTTCCACTCCTTCATCTTGGGAAATTGTGTTTTGTTTGCCCAAAGAAGTGGCTTCATCATCATCAAAAAAAAAAAAAATCATCATCATCATCATCATCATGTGACCAAGCCGCTTTTACGGGCAACAATATTATGAATATGAAACGCAAGGTATTGTAAGAGCAATTTTCTGAAAATAATGTTAAAACACGAAATAATTTATAGAAATGCATTATCACACCGTAGCCACTTTTATGGGCAAATTCCAATACAAGGCAATAGGAAAACGAGGATGAAGTTAACCTTTTAACCCAAAGAAAAGACAAAAGATGTCAACAATAGAACTACAAAATATAAAAAACAAACATCAGGTCATAAAAACTACTTCAAAACATCAACCAAATGACAGCAAAGCGTGGAGAATGAGATTGACTTACAAAACAAAATCATCATCATCATCATCATCATCATCATTTGAACAGCCTCTTCTATCATCATCATCATCATCATCATCATCATCACCAGTATCTAAATCCGTCTCGTAATCATCTTCTTCCTCTGAAGGATCAGAGTCAGAGAGGACAATTTCTGGTGCCTCCCCACAAGCACTCATGACCAAGGTTTTGACTTCCGAAACGAAAATAACAAGCGCAACAGCAGACTTCGCATGTCTTCTGTACAAAC
>NC_088653.1:26720521-26780021 GCF_964019385.1 Sycon ciliatum | reverse complement strand
GGCCGCTGAAACATACAGATACGGATAGTGGTGGTGCCGCGAAGAGGCGAGATGACGGGACATTGGAGGAGACAGCACCCAGCGGAGATAAGAATCGCACTTCGTCAATCAAACAACATCTGTCAGCCCGGACCAATTGTCGTGAGTTGTACAGTGATAATGTTTTCTCAGTATTGTCACGTGGTAGATCTTCGTTGCAGTTGGCTGTGCTAGAAGCTTTGTATATCCGTAAGGTAGATCCTGAACTTTACGTACAGAAAGGAAATGTGTTGTCGCTACAATTGTTTGGTGTTACTCCTCATCGAGGTGTTAACAATGTAACTTAATTTGCCCACTATGTTGTTGTCACTATCAGTATATTCCTTCGAGTTTTGTGTCGTGCTGAACTTGATAATTGTACATCTTGTCACGAGTGTTGTGATCTCATTATTTTTACGCTATATTAAAAGTTTTAGTCTTTCCAACTTGAGCCATTCCCTGTACAATCCTTGATGAGAAGGGACCGAAAACGTTCGGATACAAGTGCCTTATTTGACTGGATGTTTCTTTGGGTGCATACTTGTGACCCAAAACTTAACCCTTTAAGAGCCACAGGAAAATTTCAAAACGGTCTGCTTTTTTTCGTGCTCCTTGGATCATAGCTTCAGTTCTACTTACTCAATCCTCACAATCCACGGCTTCCTGGAAAGGTCTCCGCGAGAGGAAGAAAATGAGGTCGATCATGACAGGCAGCACACCGTCTATCCAGCGCTATATCACAGCGACAATGCGAAAAATGCCCCAAATGCGTCCAATTGCGTCCCACTCCAGATATTTCATTTTACTCGATCGTGGAGTTCCAATTTTTTCGCTTTGTACTCTTGACAATATCCACAGTGAAACCCGTGCAAATTCAAGTAAACCAGCGTGACGAAAATTCTCAATACTAAAGTCGCACTGCGTGCTTTTGAAATTGCCGCGATCGCGGCTCAAATTACGATTGATTTATCTCAGGAACCGTTGCTCACAGCGCTTCGCGGATTGTTTCTCCCGACAGGTGAGAGTTTTCTCTTGGCCCTGGATATTTCGATCACTGGATTTGAGCGAGATTGGACTGAGTTACGATCTTTTGAAGTTTTGCATTTGAATGCGTCGTTTACGACGCATTCAAGTATGGGGCGGCTCTTAAAGGGTTAAAGGGGAAGTTAAGGCAAAAATTAAAATTTCACCTGTTGTAGTCTTCGGGGTGCTGAGCCGAATGGTCGTGGTCCGAGGAAGCTGAGACGCTCCCTTCCTACTTGAATCCCAATCGAACTCGCGCACTTCCACCGAAACTGGGTGACTGCGCCCTACTAGATGGGGATTTGTATGCAAAATGTCACTAAAAGCGCCATTTCATTCTTATAAAAGCATGGATGACCGCGATTGACCCATATGTTGTAGTCTTTTGGACGCTGAGTCGATTGGTTTTGGTCCGAAAAGGCTGCGATACAGCGTTCCGCCTTTATTCCCAATCGAACATGGTTGAACAAGCGGTCACGTGCTCCTGCGTACGCCAGTCACCTGGTACCCGTGCCTGCAGGGTACAACTTACTAGCCTGGTTGACCATTTTTGGGTGCAATCCTGTCACTCGAGTTGAACTCGAGTTGAACCTTGGTGTGAACGCTCTCGCCTGCTGGCGTGGTGACCAGGTGATTTGGGCACCCAGGAGCACGTGACCGCGTGTTCAACCATGTTCGATTGGGAATAAAGGAGGAACGCTGCATCGCAGCCTTTTCGGACCAAAACCAGTCGACTCAGTGTCCAAAAGACTACAACATATGAGCTGTCTGTACCGCCTCTATACCTTCTATCCCGTCATCATCGTTGGTATCTTCGGTTTCGTCTTATTTGACTTCCTCGCTACCGTCATCTGTTGTGTCCACCTCCGGTGGCAGAAAGCGTGGCCGACCACCGAAGAAACCACCGGATGGTGTGTCTGCAGGACCAGTGACTCGCTCTAGGACGAGGTTGGCAGAGTCACTATCGTCTCCGTCGTTGTTGTCATCGTCAGCATCCTCCTAATCCTCCTCCTCATCATCATCATCAACATCAACAGCCATTGGAACGTCAAAGGGAGCATCATCACAGCAGGCAGTGCCATTAACGGGCGTGTCTTCGGTATTAACATCTACATCAGCCTCATCTGGAATGGCAGTAGCGGCAAGGAATGTCAGGTCGGTTTCATTGTCACGTAATTCCAAAGTATGTACTGAGAAGTATGTATGTAGGTTTTTATTTGAATTCGCAAGTACACACGGGCTACAACAAGCCCAATCACATGGAAGCGAGTGTGGTAATGAGGTTAATTGGGAAAAGGTTGGAGGAAGGAGGAGGACGGTAACAAAGCAAAAGGGAGGACAATTCAGGAGCAAAATTAACAATTGCACAAATATGAGAGGACCTGAGACTGAGGGTACCTGTGGAGCGATAAAAGGTTAAAAAAAAAACAGAAGAAAGGAAATCACAAGCCGAAATACGCTAAACTGCGCTTGGTTTTTAATAAAGGGGAAAACTGGAGCTCAAGAAAATTATAACACACACATTCATAATAAGAATTTAACTGGATGAAGAGTAGCATAAGCAAATATTTCCTGACAAAGAGAGGGATGGGACTGTAACTACAGCCACGGCAGTAGCTGCTGTAGCAGCAGCAGCAGCAGCAGCAACAACGACTTGTGTGTACAGAAGGAAAGTGTTATCAAACTCGAATTGTTTACGTAGTGTATTGTGCGAGTGGGGTTAGTACGATTGTTGTCCCCCCCCCCCCTCCGTTCACACTTCCTTCCGTCTTGTAGTATTATCACCTTTTCTGTTTCGCTCTTTTTCACCTTCTTTCACTTTTATTTGTCTATTATAAGATTAGTTTCAAGTAGTCCCCATTCCATTGTTACGTAGATTCACTGATGATTGTAACAAGAAAACAGTTCTGAACGAATCCTCGCTTTCCCGTCTTTGTGTGCCTTGCGATAATCGTACAACATTTTACACATACATGTCGACATATATGAAATGCTTACTGTGCAATTAGTTGTCTTTGTAGCTATATTAATTATAATTATTATACAGTCAGCGATTGCGACAAAATGGCACAAAACTGACAAGGAGTACTGAGACATTCGGCGACCTGACACCTAGCTCCAACACTTCTCCAAGGCCCAACCCAACAATCTTCCAACTTGGAAGGCTCAGGTTCGGAAAGGTTCAAGAGGGGAAGGTGGACAGTTAGTCATAACTCGCAACATTTTGTCCTTGATCTTTTCTCTCATATGTTATTCGTTCTTAGTAGGAACCGGAGGTTTTTCCTCTGGTGAGAAGGCAGAATTGCCTGTGCTCTAAACGAATTCAAATAAAAGAAACAAAAAAATACATTGGACTAACACCATTGGACTCAGCGCCCCAAACTCTACTGACCTGAAATTTAAATATTTTACCGGATTTGCCCTCTAAGATTAGACCGGCATCATGCTGGCTTTGTGTTCCTCTGAATATGCTACACAATCCACTCTGCATAATCAGTTCGTTGATCACCCACACACAAAACAAACTCTTACTATCTGGTATTTTTGTTTAGATTGATGAAACTTACATATTGCGACTGGATTTGACTCAGTCATGTTGCCTGGGCCATGGTGATTGTGAGCCACAAGTCCAAATCTATAGGTACCTGCATCCATTATGTTTGACACGTCAATCTCATGATTAGCTGTGTAACTTGCTGAATTTGAGGCAGTTGGGAAGAGTGATAACAATGGTGACCAGACCTTGTGCTGCGGGTTTCTGTACTGCAATGCAATCTTATTTAGAGTTTCACCGCCATCATGCAGATCACTCCAGCTAAGACGAATTGTGCTGTTTGCAAACGCGTTCGCTGTGAAACTCTTAGCAATACCAGGACCTGAGAAGAACACAACGCAAACACACAAGTATAATTATTCGCATTCATATATATAGGATCTGATGCGTTGACAAGACGTGCAGCACGTGAAATAAGCCGTCTATTCCATAATTATTTGTAATACCCCAAGTAGAGTGTGCACGCAAGACGTGCTAGAGCTGATAGCCAGTTAGGTGTAGAACGTTAGAGCTGTCGTTCATTCTTGTGCAATTGTATCGCGGTCAGTGTCGTGCAATGTTATCGCTTGAGCTGATTGTGAAAAAAACTGGTAGTGTTAGTGGACATTATTGGGTGTATGAAGCCGTTCTCTTGGAAGGAAATTTTCCTTTGGGGCAGCACAACTTTCGAGAGCACCTTCAAAAAGCACCATTTTTCCCCAGAACCAAGGAAAATAGCTGGAGGTCATAAGTTGTGGAAAACCGGATGGCCATCTGCTAAACCGGCTGCTCATAAAAGAAACTAAAAGCGGTTCCCGCAAGGAAATTTTTGGTTGTTTAGGGTGACGGGTACTTTAAATAAATTCCACCTCCACCAGGTGTGTTGTCTGAATGACCAACCTCACTCACATCCTGACCCACAACATGGCTAGGACTTAAGTCGTAGATGATTCGAAAATTGAATTCTTTAATACTGCGCCGTACAGCACTCGCGTTGGCAAGTGATATTCTATGAAAACTTCCAATCCAACTCATTCAACAGCATAAATACATCTGGAACAGCGACGCTTATGGTAATATTAACTCTATTAGGATGACCCATAGGATGACCGCCTATCTTGGGGTCTGTCACATTGAAGGATGATGGTACTTTGGAGCTTTAAAAGGCACTTTCTGAATTGATAAGGAACTTGGATTTAGTAACACATAAGGGACAGAAGACACTTAGTTTATTTCCTTTTCGCGAACTGATGTCCGCTCCATCACAATTCCTCCTGCATTTAAGAAAACAATTACAAACGATACCCTAAACTCCATTACCCTCTCCTAAGATCTCAAAGATGCATAACTGTCAACATTCCCTCAACCCTGGAACCTTTGAATCCGTGGCATCATTTTCATGAAACACCTCATCAAATTCGAATTCGTTACTTGTGGTGCTCCCTCATTGATTTGTTTCCGTCTTCTCTTTGTGCTTTGTTCATGATTGTATTTTCCTCTTCCTCCTTTTATATAAATCATTATCACTATGTGTGCCTAGTTATTGCACTTTCTGATTATAGTATCCAGTTACAGTGATGGAGAGTTACTCTTAACTCGTATCCATAATTATGTCCTTTTCCTTTCTACATTTATGTATGGCTCAACATCCGAGTTTCAAATTATCACTATCTTGCGAGAACTGTGGCAATGCGCCCAGTGAGAAGACAGATTTCGCCTGTGCTTCTGGTGAAGTAAAACAGAGCTAAACAAACAACTCGCCAGAGCCCAGCTACTTGTGTCTCACGAATGACCAAGCCTCAACTTGGACTACCTATTCAGATGAGAATACTGTGTCTGCCATGCGTCACGTGTTTACTTGTATTCAATTTAACTCGGATGGAAAGCCAAGGATTACAATTAAAAAAGCGAGGACCATCAGTTTACAAGTTATCCCTTTCATTCAACACTAACGGTTATAAGCATTCGTCTGCACTGCGCTCACCGTCCCCTTTCTTACGCTACTTCATAACTAAGAACCTTCCAAGTTGGAAGGCAGCTGTTGGTTTGCGCATTCTATACGTGATGCAGCTAAGCATCTGGTCGTTGCATGTCAGTATCACACCAGTAAGTTTTGTCCTAATTGTCGCACATTTTGACTCAACAGTATCCTGCTTGTAAACTTATGGTCCTCGCTTAATTGTATTCAATTTCGAATTTTTAAGATTGTTGTTTGTGTAGGTCCCCAGCGAAAGTCTGTGCGAACCTTATTGTTCTAACCTAGGTGATACTACAAGGGTTTTTTTCTCTTAGATTGATCATGTATGCTCCACCACTGGTGGCTTTGTGCGGTCCAGAGCTTATTTATTTATTTATTTACTGTCTGCACTTCATGGCACATAATGAAAATAGCCAATACAAGAAAGAGATGGTGAAACCAACCACGGACTGAGAACTCTGTTCTGTATTGGGTCCACTTCCACGTTGTTGTGAAACCAGAAGTTCTCGAGAGTGAAAGGCCTTCTCGCTTGTGACATTGTGTTCGTTTCAATGCAGCTGTTTCCCGACTCTGCCCTACCGCTGATGTTTACGACGTGGCATACGCTACAGGCGCTATGTGCGGTTTGCTGTGTGCGCTGTAGTTGTATGTTGTATGTGTATGCTTTTCTCATATACGCTGTCATTGTTCACGCTATAACTACCTGGTGGTTTTAGTGTTCATTCATACATTCAGTTGTTCATTCATTCATTGTTCATTGTTGTTAGTCGATGGAAGTGAAATATACTGTTGAGAATAAATAGTTGTCCTCGTGCCGTGTGGGGTCGTTCGTTCCTGACACTTTAGAGAACCAGAGGGTTCACAACACACGTGTACTTTAGATCCATGGTGTCCGTGAGCAACGTGTGCAACAAAGCATTTTGCATGGTTGTTGTACAACTGGTTAGACATCCATGTGAAATATTCGCGGGAAATAAAGGAGGAGATCGACTAACAGAGCTTTTCTGGGTTTCCAGACACTGTTTTTAACTATTTCCTGAACAACTCAGCTTTGTGATCAGAGATTTAGTCAAACTCCACAACAGATACTTCATGGCCGACCTCATTTGCTATAACTGCTGAGGTGGCTGGTGTGGTGACTGAGGTAGACCAGAGGGCACATGCTATCTACCCTCTTAGCAATATAGGATCAGAAATTATCTACAAATTCTTTCTTTCGGCACTTACGACTAGTGGGTTGTGTTGTGGCGAATACTTGAACGCGAGTGACCTTCATTTCTCCTTCTTCGGCAAAGGCGACATGGAAGGAATATTGTGAGTCACTTTTCAGCTCGGAGATATTTAAATATCCTACCCTGTTGTCGGTCGTGATAGTGATTGTCTTCTGTTCCTTTCTGCTGCCTGTTCCGCCCGTCAATCGTTGGTAGTTCACGTTAACTCTTTTCTGTCCAACATTCTGCCTGTTGAGCAAGGAACCTGCTAACTGCAAAGACAAACAGGACCACACACATACACACCATACAGACATAGTGTAGATACCGGACTAGGCTGTCGCACATTCCCGTCCTCGGCACAGCTGTCTTGCCTAGGACTGCAAACCAGTTACTTGGCAGAGTGTAATCGATGCAGAACTATAAGAATTGTACTTTGAAGTAAAATGTCCAAGACAGGTTACACTGCAGCCAGTCCATTAATATGCATAACTAGAGGCAGCATTTGTTTGAAATTGAATTGAAAGAAACTTGGGTTTCCCTCGGACAATTGCTATCATCTTAAGCATCTTAAGCATCTTAAGTGTCTGGTATAAACTACAAGTACCCCTGGTGTGATCAGCTGGTTCTCACCGGGCTGCGCAGTGACATGGCAACCAAACTAGCTTCTTACCTGCAAACGAAACGTGACTGCAGTCGTATAGACTTCCTCCACAGTGACAGGGTCTGTAGAGGAGTGGAGGTACACAGAGAAAGAACAGTCTTTTTAAAAGAAGTCAATCTCGCAAAACTATGGCAACGGCAAGCTGGATATTTGTTGACGTTTCCTTGAATACGCCGTGTCCGGCTTTTGCTGAATATCGTACTGCACCAGGAGCAGTAAACAACAACAGAGGAATATGCAACACAGATTCTGCTTATTCAAAAAATGAAGGAAACTCTATGCTTCATATTCGCATTCTTATTTAGTTCAGTTATGCCCAAGAATACCAATTTAAAAGAGAAAAAAAAACTATCTATAAGTTACTAGTTATGACTAAAAGTCCACCAAGGTAATGAGATAATATTCAGTCAGATAGTGCTTACCGGTCTATAATCTATACATATTTCACTCCTTAGCGCTATATTGACTGCTTATATTTGACTGCTTATGGGTTGCACAGTTGAGCGGTGCCTAGTGCAGCATGGTCACTGTATGAGTTGGTGATGGTGCAATGGTTGTGCAATCACAAAACCGGGATTCATGAGGTAATCGTTCAGGAATTTGAAATACCGACTGGTTGTCGTGATAAATCTAATATTGACTGAGTACGAGGTCAATATAGGAAATAAAAGCCGAGTAAAAGACCGAGGCGAATATATACATTATTACGAATGGCTCAATATCCGAAATTGTCGCAGTTTGACTAGTGACCAGTCGGGGAGATGTCCTATCTAGGACATCGCACTCTGAATGAGTCTGATTGGTTACCTGTCCCAGAGTTGTCATGGAAGCGTCGGTCGCGCACACGCGATGAAAAGAAGTGCTGCGTGAGCATTTCTGAATGTATGTGGAGGATGCACGATCGTAATGGCGATGGATTTCTTTCCGAATTGGTCAAGTTTGAAGGAATAGAAGGTGCAACTGTGCACATCACGGAGAAGAAGAGCGCGCCGTTGTGCTCTACGAAGTGAGGGCACATGCCAAATAATTATGGTGTTAATTCTAGCACAGGATCTAGGAGGGGAGAACCGAGCCCCATGAGTCAATGCACTATGAGGTTAAAACTTCCATGCCAAACTGTTACCACCAGGGACGCGACGAGGCATCAGGAATAGAATGGTTTTGAGTGACCCGCCTCATATTATAATTATTCAGTGATATTGAAGTAGCAGCAGGGAAAGCTGAGAAAATTCACAACAAATCCCATCCGGTGCTTATGTTCACATGGGGTTTGGAATCACGAATCTCAATCGCCTCGCGCAGTTTGCGACGGGCTCGATCAGGCTCTCTTCCTATTACTTCAACTGCAGAGAATGCACTTTGCCCATAGTTAAGCTTACATCCAGGGTGAGTGGTGCGAAAATGTTTGCCCCATGGCTTGTCGAGTTCCTGGCGTCTTGCCTCACCATTATGTTCTTCCAGGCGAGTTTCCAGAAAGCGGCCAGTCTCACCAACATATTGTTCCGGACATTCTTTGCACTTCAGCTGATATACAACATTCTTCTGCATATATACATCCTGTCCCCCGGATATACACGAGATACACGGCCCCTTTGGGCGACCTCTCTTTTTCGGTTGTAGCGGATTTGCAGCCTTGATACATAGAGGAGGAACGAGGGCGGAGCGACACAATGTGCACCTCAGGCTACCAGTGTGCTCATATACGACTCTAACCGGAATTTTATACTTTCTGATTGCTTTATTCACTGCTTGATGTACTTTATCTGACTTATATGGAAGCTTTAGAAATGCGCAGCATGGGTTGGCATGGCGACGACGCTTTGGCCTTATGGAGGCAGTGCGTGCCTCTTCAATGATTTTCTCTGGGTAATTGTTCAATTTTAATTGCTCATGAACCATCGCTTCACTTTCTGCACGCATTCTGGTATTCGATGAGAGCCTCTGAGCTCTTAGGAATTGTGACGAAGCAACTGCCAATTTGATATGGTGGGGAACTGCCGAAGTATAATCAATGAGTAGACCACTAGCACATGCCTTCTGGTACAGCTTGTATGCCAGCTTGCCTTCCTGGATCATAATTGTGATATCCATATTATTTATGAAGCCACTCACCTCGCTGAGCTCATATGTGAAGTTGATACTCGGGTGTGCAGAGTTGAAATGCTGCACAAACCGCATCAAGCTCTCTCTGCCGTGGGTCCATAGCAGCAGGATATCGTCGATGTAGCGTTTATAGAGGAGCGGTACTAACGGAGAATCCTGCAGAAGCCTGGCCTCAACCGTATGCATGAATAGAATCGCAAATGGGGGTGCAAGATTGTTACCCATTGCAACCCCGTCCACTTGGTGATAGATCTGATGGCCGAATCTGAAATAGTTGTGGCTGAGAACAAACAGCAGCAGATTCCGTACCCCGCTCACACTCAGCCCAAACATGTCGATCCGCTGGGAATACTGCTGCAGCATATCCACCACTGCCTGAACGCCCTCCCGAATAGGTATGCTCGGATATAACCCGACTACATCCATGGACATAACAATGGTGCCATCGGGGGCGTTCAATCCCGGACATGCGTCACAGATGTGGGTTATTGCTTCCGTCGTGTTAGCCAGGTGGGCTGGGACAAATTGAATGAGCTGCTGTAGGATGCGCTCCAATACAATAGATACTCCCGTCGTTGGGCTGTCGCACGCTGCTACCACGGGTCGCAATAGTAAGTAGTAAGTTCTGCTTATGGTCCTTTGGAAGACCGTACCACTCGGGGAACTTCGTACTGCTTGGTAGGATTGACTTTAGGAGTTTTGAATCCATGTTCTTGCACTCTGACAGTATTACTTCTCGTGTCTTGGTCTCGTAGGACTCTATGGTCAAATCTACTTTCTCATACATGGTCATGTTCGATAATATGTCTTCTGCTTTCTGCAAATACAGCTCCTGTCTCATAGCAACGAGTTTTTTACTTTTATCCGATGGTTTGATGATGGTTTCTTGGTCTGTGCGAAGTCGCTTCAGCTCCACCCGCTCCTCCTGCGTCAGATTGGGCTTAGAGGGTGTGTGTCTGTCGTAAGCTCGTAACACCTCGTCGCGGAAGTTGGCCATGTTCCTTTCGTCTTTGTCGTCCATCTGTGGGGGCTGCTCAAAGCCACGCTTCATCAGCTTCCACAATTTCTTGTCCTGTCTGATCTCTGGCGGTGGGTCTTCCTCTTTGAGGTCCACACCCTGAGGCTGGGGCTGTTGCCACCGGAGGGTGAACGCCATCCTCTCTACCGATGTCTCAACATCTGTTCGTTCTTGCTTGGTGAGCCTCCCCGTCGACGGGACAAAGCTAGGTCCATGTTCCAGCAGACGCCTTGTCTGGTCGGACACACAGTCGCCCACCAACAACGCCCGCTCATTGACTGGCTCAGCATTGCTCGGACGCCCACCGGTTGACGCAACACCAGCGGCGGCAACAGGAGTTGGGCCGCGGGGTGAGCTGTTGGTTCCCGCCACACGTTGATCCGCCTCTCGAAGCCCAGAAATCTTCCGATTTAGTCTGGCGTTGGAACTTATTCGTTCTTCGGTAACCACTGCACGTTGAAGAGAACGGATCAATAGGTAGTCCGACTGTGTAAACGTCCACAGTTGCTCTCTAGACTGCTTGTATCGCCTCCCGCGGTAATCTTTCTCTGCGCATTTGTCTTCGATGGCATCGCAGAGAAGACGGCGGCAGTACTGATGTCTCCTGTGTTCTCTGATGGTCTTGTGACTCGTTGATGCTGGCTTCCGCACACAATTCGAAATAAATCTGGGGATCAATCCCTCTCGCCGGCACTGCAAAAGAAAAGACAATTGACACTCGCTCCTCTGCAGCTTCCAAGACCATTGTACAAACCGCCACGCTGCCTCGTTCCGGGAAGAGGAGAACCAAGTTTGAAGAAGGGCTGAGGCTTCCTGCAGCTTCATCTGTGAAAAGAATTCAGGTGGACACATCCATTCCCATAGCGCTGCATATCACATCTGAACCAGTTCCGTTATTTTACAACGTTTCGGCACTTGGCCATCGTCAGGTAATAACAATGAATACCGTGGAAGCCCCACAAGAGCAGTATATACGCAGAGTGTAGCGCCAAAAAAGATGCGAATTATGTCACCTAGTATGACAGAGAGAGAGAGAAAAGGCGCAACTAGCACATCACGGCGGAGAAGCAGCAGAAGGTAGGGCGCATTGTGCTCTGTGAATGGCGTTACGCAGAGTGTAGCGCCAAAAAATAAAATGATGCGAGTTATGTCACCTCTATACAGAGGGGGGGGGGAGAGAAGGTGCAACTGTGCACATCACGGAGAAGAAGAGCGCGCCGTTGTGCTCTACGAAGTGAGGGCACATGCCAAATAATTATGGTGTTAATTCTAGCACAGGATCTAGGAGGGGAGCACCGAGCCCCATGAGTCAATGCACTATGAGGAAGGGGCCGTGTATCTCGTGTATATCCGGGGGACAGGATGTATGTATGCAGAAGAATGTTGTATATCAGCTGAAGTGCAAAGAATGTCCGGAACAATATGTTGGTGAGACTGGTCGCTTTCTGGAAACTCGCCTGGAAGAACATAATGGTGAGGCAAGACGCCAGGAACTCGACAAGCCATGGGGCCAACAATTTCGCACCACTCACCCTGGATGTAAGCTTAACTATGGGCAAACCGCATTCTCTGCAGTTGAAGTAATAGGAAGAAAGCCTGATCGAGCCCTACGCAAACTGCGCGAGGCGATTGAGATTCGTGATGCCAAGCCCCATGTGAACATAAGCACCGGATGGGATTTGTTGTGAATTTTCTCAGCTTCCCCTGCTGCTACTTCAATATCACTGAATAATTATAATATGAGGCGGGTCACTCAAAACCATTCTATTCCTGATGCCTCGTCGCGTCCCTGGTGGTAACAGTTTGGCATGGAAGTTTTAACCTCATAGTGCATTGACTCATGGGGCTCGGTTCTCCCCTCCTAGATCCTGTGCTAGAATTAACACCATAATTATTTGGCATGTGCCCTCACTTCGTAGAGCACAACGGCGCGCTCTTCTTCTCCGTGATGTGCACAGTTGCACCTTCTCTCCCCCCCCCCCTCTGTATAGAGGTGACATAACTCGCATCATTTTATTTTTTGGCGCTACACGCTGCGTAACGCCATTCACAGAGCACAATGCGTGCTACCTTCTGCTGCTTCTCCTCCGTGATGTGCTAGTTGCGCCTTTTCTCTCTCTCTCTGTCATACTAGGTGACATAATTCGCATCTTTTTTGGCGCTACACTCTGCGTATATACTGCTCTTGTGTGGCTTCCACGGTATTCATTGTTATTACCTGACGATGGCCAAGTGCCGAAACGTTGTAAAATAACGGAACTGGTTCAGATGTGATATGCAGCGCTATGAGAATGGGTGTGTCCACCCGAATTCTTTTCACAGATGAAGCTGCAGGAAGCCTTAGCCCTTCTTCAAACTTGAAGGAATAGGCGGAGAATATCAGACATCGGCGGGGATTGAGGTAGTGTATATTCGATTCGCCATCGAACACCCGACCGAATGGCCGTTTTCGTTTGGGGATTTCATGTGGGGTTTCTCGTAGCCACGCGGCGCTTCTTCGGAAACGATTGGTTCTAATTATTTGAATGTTTTGCCTTTGGAATGTTTCTTCACGCCCCGTGCGTTCATTTCGCCCCAAACCTGGCCATGCAGAGAGGAGGAAGACGAGGCAGCAGGCGCTAGGCGCGTAAATCACTACCTGGAAGATATTATTTGGCCAAAGCTTGCTGTTGGCGTTTTTGATTTCTTGGATACGACAGCTCTTGGCTAAAACTGGACCTTGGACGGTCTTTCTTGGATATCAACCCAGGACGTGGTGGTCATGGACGTATCGCCATCGCTTTCAGCCAGGTCCTTCTGCTGCCTGAAACCAATGGCGAAAGTAAAAACTTTATCGCAGCAGCAGCTACTGCTCTGCTGAAAGTGCGAACACAAATTGCTTCGCCAATCCTCTTGTGCGCTTGCAATTTTCAATGCGACCAAAACGATTCGCTTGCCAGTTCCTTTGTCCAGGCGTCGTACTCCACAATGAGTAAAATACAATTCGTGAAGGCAAGAGGCAAGATACGAATCTCGACTCGCTTGAGGCAAGCCGCCAGGAGAACGACAACTAATAAATTTTGAGACGAAAGGCCTTCGTTGCGCTTGTTTTGAGTGCGACATGTTCATCTTCCTCGGCCGCGACACAAAGTTTTGAGTCACGTGTCACGATTACCATGGGAACAGCATAGTATGTATGCTGGGGCATGCTGGGTTCCGTGATGTCCTATCTAGGACATCTCCAGGACTGGTGACTTGCCACTTGTTACTGACAACTCCATAAGCTAAACCATTCAAAACTTATTACACAGTATGATAGTCTGAAGACTAGAGTAACGTTCCAGGACAGTTGGACTGAGAGTTTTCATGCAGAGATGAAGTCCTCGTCGTCGCTGATGTCAATGGACGCAAAAATATCGTTCCGGAATATTTCAAGGAAGGTTGATAGTTGGTCGCGCCTCATCTCAGACGCTTTGACTTTCTCCACAGGACAAGAGCTGCTATGTTTGTCATCTGCTAGCTCTGGATAATTTCTACTTCACCACCAACGAAGTCTAGTAAGAATAAACGATCGTTGCGAGGTCGGTTGATTACCGTCGGCGGAACCACCTCGACCTTGAAATGAACTTTTTTTAGCCGTGGCATGCCATTATTTTAGCTGTGTGGTCACAGCTCATGCAGGTAAGTGTACTATCATCCAGCGCGCCCTCTTTTTCAGCATCACTGGTACGGCACCTGTGCGTGCATCAATAGCACTTTGTGTAGAGTCTACACCGTAGTACACGGCTCTTGCAGGTAAAATCATGTACTGAGTGTCTCAGCAAGAGCAACAAATTTTATCGCCGTTGCATGCATTTAGTTTGCTGACCCCTCCATGTTTCTCCGAGCACTGCTACTTGTTCCACGAAGTCATTCTCACCCCAGCTAAGGTAAAACAGTGATGAGGCTCGAGTGAATGGCCATAAGCACGAGAAATGTGCAGGCTGCAACGCCTGACTGATCTCAGCGAGTTGAAATTGCCATCGCAGCTACATCAGCGAAGAAATTGCGTCTAGTTCAAAAATTTCAGATTCCAATAACAGAAAATAGAACTTTGCCGTCACCCTATACTGATGACTATCGCCTATGTCCGATTCCTTGCCTCTGGTACGAGTGCTGGTGAGTAAATACCCCGTTTTATGTCAAAAGTCAAACTGCGACAATTGCGATGACGCGGATGAAGTACAATTTGCCTCAATGATTTTTCAACAGGTTGCCTTAATGACAAAAATTACGTATAATATTATAACAAGGGACCGAGTGTATATCGAGAAATATAGACCAGTATAAAAACCGAGGCGAAGCCGAGGTTTTTATAACTGGTCGATATGTATAGATTATAGACCGGTTAGGAGGTCTATACAGGATATATAGACCGAGTAAAAGACCGAGGTCCCCCGAGGTCTTTTACGAGGTCTATATATCCTGTATAGACCAACTATGAGGTCTATAATCTATTTATCGTGTTCTCCACGCAATAGTTTCTCTTCATATACGACATATCCTTGTAATTCTAGTATTATACTATAGCATATACCGCATTGTACGGCATTGCAGGATCAAGGTCATTGTTTAAACTAGGTTCAGCATCGGTAGCACAGTGGCTGGGTGGTAAGGAAGAGTGACTGAGATTCACATGGTTGTGGGTTCAAATCCCGTCTTGTGTATTTCTGCTTTCTTCAAAAATTTCTTTTTCTAAGTTGGAGAGAAAATTTCTAAGTCCAAGAAGTTCTAAGGAGTCAAATATAAGTAGTCAAATATATCGTGTATTTGACTAAGCAGTCAAATACGCGATATATTTGACCGCTTAGGTATCAGGGAAATTAGTGGGGTCAAATACTAAGAAGGCGATAATTCTCGATATACACGAGGTCCCTTGTTATAATATATTTATACCTCTCCATGCGCAAGCTTAAGAGCAAAAAGGAGTGAATATAGCTTTCTTTCCCTAAAAAGGAGTGAATATAGCTTTCTTTCCCTAAAAAGGAGTGAATATAGCTTTAGAGAAAGAAAGCTATATACACTCCTTTTTAGAGAAAGAAAGCTCCTCAGTGAGTTTTTTCTGATGGTTTTCCTCAGTGGTGTATATACCTCCTGAGTGGTGTATACACCTCCTTAGTGGTGTATATTGAACAGTGTATGTGGAAATTTATAAACTTCATGGGAGATCTGGTATATGAGTGTGGGTGTATATGGAGTGAGGTATAAAGATTATTATACACCCGAAGACAGTCAGGACGGACAACAGATGCATGTACGTGTGCAGGGCTGACCTTTTTAGTGACCAACCACTGATCCGTCCCTTGTTTCTCCTAACTGACCAAAACTTCCTCTTCCATATTATGTCAAACACATTCATCTTCTGTTTCCTCAACATCTGTTTCATCCACTTTTGGGAATGGAAGAGGCGGATGGGTGTATTGCCAAGAAGAACGAAGCTGTGTACTGTCATTAATTTTTGTTCCCATCCCTGATGTATTGGTGTATATGATTATTTTTCTTTGCTTTGCAATGCCTATTAGACAAGTAAAATACTCAGCCCTGCACACGTACATGCATCTGTTGTCCGCCCTGACTGTCTTTGGGTGTATAGTATCTGTATTTTTTGTCGTTATGGCAAGCTGTTGAAAAATCATTGAGGCAATTTGTATTAAAAAAAACTCGGATATTGAGCCATTCGTAATAAGTAAAGAGAAAATGACCTATAAGTTAGTAGTTATGACTAACAGTACACCAAGGTGACAAGGTGAAGGTAACCCTAGGTCACTTCCCCTCATTGGAACTTTCCACACCTGAGCCTTCCAAGTTGCAAGGTTGTTGGTCTGCGCTTTGTAGATGTGTTGGAACTACAGTCCATTTCAAAACTATAGACGCGTACCTAGGCAAAAACCGTTATGCCAGCATCTATACCACATAAAATCTGTGATCACTTTGTGCATAATTTTTTCCAAATTGGGCGTCTGTTATCCAATCCTTTAGAAACTATATGAGAGTAATTGTGGAGCGATCCTGAGCAATATTCCGAAAACTATTCTCAAAAAGTTCCAGCCAAATTTGAAATATTTCAAAAACCCTACGCGTCTATAGTTTTGAAATGCACTGTAGGTGTCAGGTTGTTGAATGTCTCAATATCCTTGTCAGTTTTGTGCCTAGTTGTTGCACTATCTGACTGAATATTATCTCATTACCTTGGTGGACTGTCACGATGGTTGTCAGCCACTGTCATTCCAGTGTACAAAAATAAAGGCGACAAGAACAACCCGTCTAATTACCGACCAATCTCCCTCCTGTCCTGCGTCTCCAAACTGCTAGAGAGAATAGTGTACGACCGCTTGTACGACCACATCTCCCCTCTTCTTCACCCCGCACAATCTGGCTTCCGTCGTAAGGACAGTGAACAATGTCATTGACACAGGTCTGAACTTTGGGGTACAGGGTGGCGCGAGACGGGGAGGAAGCAAGGACAGTGGTATCATCTGCAAACAAAGAAATATTGGGAATTTCATGGGGAGGTCAATAACGTATGTGAGGAAGAGCAGGGGACCTAAAATGGAGCCCTGGGGCACTCCGGATGTCACAGACTCGGGGTCAGATAGGGTTCCATTTACTGTGACGCACTGATTTCGGTCCATGAGGTAGCTAGTTATCCAGGCGAGTAGGGAGCCAGAGACACCATGGGCACGAAGTTTGGCGATCAGGCCCTTGTGCCACACGGTGTCAAAGGCCTTGGAGAGGTCAAAGAAACAGATGCAGGAGACCTGCCGCTGGTCTTTTAGGGAGCAGAGGTCTTGGATTATGCGGGGCAATTGCAGGGATGTGTTGTCCTTACGACGGAAGCCAGATTGTGCAATGTAGTTGCTGGTGGAGGTAGGGAGGAATAGTGCGGGGAATAGGAGCATCGGGGTCAACCTGTAAGCCAGCACTGACGAAGTGGCGGTTCAATAAGTTACCAATGGATGCCGGAGAGGTGCTTGTTCGACCATTGGGGCCCACCATCTTCGAAGGTATGACCCGGGCGCTGGTAGGATTTCGCAGTTGACGAATGAGCACAGGGAGGGATGGGAGGCGAGGGTTTGTGGGAGATATCGTGGCATGGAGGTTGCGGATGTAGTAGCGATGGCAGGATCTGGAAAGGCATTTTACATAGTTACGTTGGTGTTTGTATTTGTTGAAATTTGTAGGGATGGGTATTTCCAGTAGATGCTGTAGAGATCGCTCTTGACTCTAATAGCTGCTTTCAGTGATGCAGTCATCCTGGGGCAGGGTTTGTGGCAAGATTTCCGCCGAGGAGGTGAGGATCTTCCTATATATAGGTCCAAGGCACCTTCTAGGATGTCAGTGAATGCGGAGACAGCCGTGTCGATGCAGTGGGAGGCAAGGACCTGAGTCCAGGGTACATCTGCGAGAAAAACATTTATGGCATTCCACATGTTATCCGTGGCACTCAGGACATTGTATTTTTGTGTAGGTGGTGGGCTACGACAGGTGCTGGCTGCTGTGGGGGAAGACTTTGAGAAGGAGAACTCAGCCAGCAGGACGGCATGGTCTGATGCGCCAAGAGAAGCCAGGTGTTGAATGTGGTTGAGTTGGTTAGGGATGTTGCTTGCGATAAGGTCTAGACAGCTGCCAAGTCCATTCGAGCGGAGGTGGGTGGGAAAGGTTACCGATTGGGTCGAATTATAGCATGAGAAGAGGTTGTCAAGACTCAGACCCTGTGCATCCGTTTGGTCAGTTGAGCACCAGCCGGAATACCTACAGTTGAAGTCGCCTGATATCACAAGGGCTTCGGGCTTCCTTTGAGTTGATTGCAGGGCTATTTGGAAGCGGTCGAGAAAAGTCGAGAAGTCATCCGTCGACGGGGAAGGAGCACGGTAGATTAAGGCTACTGTTAGGTGGGTTGTTGGCAGGTCAGAAGGTGAGACAAGCTTATGTTCAGTGAGTGTAAGCCGAAGTGCTAGCGCTTCCAAGCCCGGTTGCTGAAAATCTGGTAGCTGCTCATTGGAAGTACACAGACCTTCACGAACTAAGATTAGAACTCCTCCGTACCCCCTCTGTGGGTCACGGTTCTGTCTATTTTCTAAAACAGGTCGGTCTCGATGGAAGCATTGATAGTATGGCACGTGGAAAGCTTGTGTGGGAGTTAGCCAGGTCTCTGTAATGCATATTACGCTGGGTGTGTGATCCTCACAGATTTGAATGAATTCGCCAGACTTGTTTGCTATGGAGCGAGCATTAAGGACACGGATTGTAAGTCGGTGAGTAGCAGCATGTACAGAATGGGGGAAGAAAGATGGGGCAAGAGCGTTGAGAGGCGCAGGGGTTGAAGTGGAAGAGGAGGGAGAGAGGTTACGCATTGGAAGCTGGCTTCGTCACTTTGGGACTGTCCGCAAAACGCCACTTGCGTACTGAGTGGCTGATGGCTTCGGGCCAGAAGGCTCTGTCTAGTACACGCCCTTCATGTTCTGCAGCCACAGTGACTCTGGCATACGATGTGGCAAGGTATTTCGACTCTATGACGGAGCAATTTAATACCTCCACGTCCCTCGCTTCGCACCAGTCTCTGATGGAGTGAGCGTTGCAACCGCTGTTGATGCTTCCAACGTAGAGCACAAATTTGTTGATGGGCACCACCAAGAGTCCATAACCCCCCAGAGTGTGCAACTCGTGATCCTTCTCAGCACAAATCAGTGCCGCAACGAAATCCAAACTTCATACGTCATATAGTGAGTAGCTATGACGAAATGGGAAGTTTGGCCCGGACCTACTTCGCCCGTTTGCCCAATTTGGGGTCTTTCTTCACGAATCCACGTACGTAACACGCCTGGAAAGGCTCAAGTACACAAAGAATTATTTTAGAGTTGTCGAACAGTTTTCTCTTTTGAGTGTCTCTCCGATAAGAGAAGAACAATGGCCACTGTTGAACCTAAAGCAAAGCGCCCCCCATTGTCGCCGGAGTGCAGTGTCACCATCCCAGTTGAACTACTTGTACCAAAATGGGACTGAGGAGCAGGTTGAAGCACATCTACTTCGAAATCGATCGGGTCTTCATGCCGTGTGCCAAGAGCTATTTCCATCAAATCTTGTAAATCTATATCCATGCCTATTCTTGCTATCCCGGAGTCACGAACTCTCCGAATACAAGCTTTTCAGACAACGAGCAGAGAAACTCTCTTCAAATAAAAAATTTCTGTGACTGTGAAATCAAAGCCGTTCTGCATAGCCCGTGGAGCAAACGTTTTACGTGACACTTCCGTGGCTTGCTTCAAAGCAACCTTCAGCTTGGAACCCCCGCCGGATGTACCAGATATGCACATGGCCCCATCCGCCCATGCTTGCCCGGCGACCGGATGACGCAATGTTTGGATTTCGTTGCGCCAGACCCCAACCTGGAGTTGCACACTCGGGGGTTATGGACTCTTGGCACCACCCCTGTCAGGACGCACGGATCAGCAGGTTCCGTGTTAGGTGATTCCTTCACGTACCTAGAGGTTATAGTAGCCCGCAGAACTTTGGATACGCTGTCCGTAATTTTGTCTTGCCGTGTATGGTTCACCTCTTTCCACGTGTTCTGTGTTGGCTCTGTACTACATATGCCAGTGACCCCTGCTTCACAGCATTGTGTGTCGGCTGTGTGGACTGTACAACTACAAGTATCACTGGTGCATGCAGCACACCTTTGGCTTTGTTGGGCAGGCTGGGTCTGGGTGCTACTTGGACTTGTACCTTGTGGTGTTGCAGCATGATGGGTGCGTACGGTATTACTGTAGGACTTCGCAGCTGGAGGTCCCGTATGTTTTGTTGGGATGTGTACGGGGGTACGGTGTGTGGTAAGGGGTCAGGGATGGAAGACTTCTGTTGACAAAGCTCTACTACTTCACGCCTCAGCTCTTGGATTTTCAATTTCAGGGCCAACATTGTGCTGTCTCTATCTTCCTTCGACATAACAATCTCCTTGGACAAGGTTGAAACACATGATACAAGGCTAGACAATTGTTCCAACGTACCGTTTGGACTTGCTGGCTGTGGCAGCACTCCCGCGCCCATCTTCCGGAGTTCTTTGACGAGTTCCGGGCGAGAAAGGCTTGAGGGTTGGTCTACTGATTTCCGCTCGCCCAGGTCAATCAGGTCCTTGAATCCCACCAGGGCTAGGTCTAGATTCTCATCAAGTGACATCGTAACTTTTTCGTAAGGTACACAAAGGTTTGGCTCCGGTTAAGGCACAAGGCGTATCTGTAGTACAAAGCGTCGTGTACACCTCCGTCCACTTTAGAACAGCCTCTGCTCGTATTACAGTCTTGGTCACGGACGCCAAGAAGGTCGCGGAAGAATCGTTCTGGCCTGATGAAGTTGGCCGTACTGTAAGAGAGTCGCGATTTGGTACAGAGGCCTGGGCTCTCAAACCCGTTAAAGCATAATGGCTTAAACCACTGACCCACTCCCCTTGAACCCGCATGCTCCAGCCTTTACACCATCGTCTCCTCTTCAACCGTCGGCCCCCGTAAGCTGTTCATATACCCACATAAAGGTTGGCCACATAAATATTTGCAGCCTTAGACACAAAACACATATTATTGCTAAGTTAATAGACCAACATGCCCTGGATCTTCTGTCAGTTACTGAAACGTGGCTTGACTCCAGCATCTCAGACAACGAGGTCTCGGTGACGGGAGCAATTCTTTTCCGTCGTGATCGGCCGTGTGCTGAGGGCTGCTCGTGCTTGTCCTCCTGCAGCCCCTGCAGGAAAGGAGGGGGAATTTGCATGCACGTGAACGACCAAGTTAATGTGACTCCTGTCTTGACCCACTGGCATGCCAGTCTAGAATTGATGTGGCTCAGAACCGGCACAGTCAATGATGGTGTTTGGTTCGGTTGCATATATCGGCCCCCATCCGAGCCAGTGGAGTACTGGACTCGGCTTGCCACAGCCACAGAACAACTGGACAGCGAAAATGTTGTATTATTAGGCGACGTCAATGTAGACTTCCTGCATCAGGCATCCAGCGTTTTCCAACACCTCAAGAACACACTTTTACTCCCGTGCGGGATGGCCAATAAAGTCCAGGACGCAACCAGAATCACTGCCTCGACACGGACGTCGATTGACTGCATACTGACGAACATAGACCTCGTCACGTCAGCATCCATTATAGACTGTGAGTTCTCAGACCATCACCTGGTCCTCAGTACTGTCCCATTGCCCACAGCGGGCACACGGAACTCCGACACCGATGGTCAGCAACCAAGCAGACAACGAAGAGACTACCGAGGCTTCGACGCAGACCGCTTCTGCGGTATGTTGTTGTCTTCCAATCTTCATCACTTTGCAACCACTGACACTGACCTGGTGTTAGACGAATGGGCCGAGACATTTAATGCTGCACTTGATATTGCAGCACCTTATGTGCCCAGGAAGCGACCGAAGCGGAATCGGAAGACTTGCCCTTTCATGACCAAGGCCCTTCTTGACTTGATCAGGGAACGCAAATCAGCCTTCAAGAAGTTAAAAGCAGCCAACTTTCGTGACATGGTCATAATGGCGCAGTTCAAGAGATTACGTAGTCAGTCCAACAACTTGTACCGTCATCTTCAGAATCGTTACTTCGCGGATCGGTGCAGGACGTATGAACGGGAACCTCGACAGTTCTGGAAAATATTGAACACGATCACCAAGCGTACGCCACAGAGGCAAACAGTTACTATCCCAGCTGAGAGACTAAACGATTACTTCCACGCTATTGTCACCGATAATCATGCTACCTATGATCAGCCAATGGGTCCGGCTAACTCTACGGACCTCAGGACGTTCGAGGCGGTAACTGTCTCAGAAGTGAAAAGGCTAATCAGTGCCCTCCAGAGCCGCAAAGCTCCTGGCCCGGACGGAATTATGCCTTTTTTGCTAAAGGTATCGAAAGACGTAGTCGCCCTTTCACTTACCATTTTTTACAACACTTCCCTCTCTTCTGGACACTTTCCATCCCGGTTCAAAATTGCCCACATCACCCCGATATTGAAGTCAAAACAAGGCCCCCGTAATTTCCCTTCCAATCACCGCCCGGTGTCTCTAACATCTATTCTCGCCAAACTCCTTGAGCAGCTCGTGTTCTCTCGTCTCCAGGTGTTTTTCCAAGAACGTTGCCCGTTCCACGAAGATCAATTTAGTTTCCGGAAGCACCGGTCGACCGAGCAACTCCTCACGAAGGTAACGAATGATTGGCTGCTAGCCCGCGAAGCGGGTCTGCATACAGCTGTTGTTTGCGTTGACCTGAAGAAGGCGTTTGATACCGTGCAACACCAGCAACTTCTCATCGCAATCGCGGCCATGGGTATTTCTGGCATAGCCCTGGCTTGGTTGCAGTCATACCTCCGTGGACGGCAGCAGCGCGTGGTTACCTACATCGGAACGTCTCCTCTGGTACCAGTTACTAGTGGCGTACCTCAAGGCACCATTCTGGGCCCTGTGCTCTTCAATTTATATGTACGGAAGCTGCCGCTCACAGCTGATGCTCTTTCCTGCAAGCTGCCGATGTTCGCGGATGACATGACGCTGTATGCCAGTAGAAGGTCGCCAAATGAAGCTGTCGGTGCCGTCAACAAGGTACTTTCAGAGCTTGCTCTAGATCTTGCGGACCTAATGTTGTCAGTCAACTGTGCCAAAACTGTCGCCATGTTCATTTCCAAACTCCCCCTGCACCTGTCTGTTCCTGTTGTGAAACCACAAGTTCTCGAGAGTGAAAGGCCTTCTCGCTTGTGACATTGTGTTCGTTTCAATGCAGCTGTATCCCGACTCCGCCGTACCGCTGATGTTAACGACGTGGCATACGCTACATGCGCTATGTGCGTTTGCTGTGTGCGCTGTAGTTGTATGTTGTATGTGTATGCTTTTCTCATGTACGCTGTCATTTCACGCTATAACTACCTGGTGGTTTTAGTGTTAGTTTCAGTTCATTCAGTTGTTCCATTCATTGTTCATTGTTATTAGTCGATGGAAGTGAAAGATATTGTTGAGAATAAATAGTTGTCCTCGTGCCGTGTGGGGTCGTTCGTTCCTGATACTTTAGAGAACCAGAGGGTTCACAACATTTGGCGACCACGCCAGGATACGAAGCGAGCATGGCACAGGAACTATTGATCATTGAAGCCAGCTTTATCGCCAACGTAATTCGGTATGGATTTGAAGGCGATAGGTTGAGAGAATACGTGGAGAAGAGGCTCCGACAGAGCGAGGAGTTTGAAGAGCACAGTGCTAGACGGCAAGAGGGTGCGCTCCGCACAGAGTTTAACGAAAAGCTCAAGAAGATGGACGAGCGCATCGCCGTCAGTACATATTATGAGGAAGCAAAGCGAGATTTGCTTGCCTCGCCCAGATGGACGCCAGACAAGGCGTGTAAGACTTTGCTTACAGACAAGCAGCGGTCAGAAGAGTATTCGAAGCCAGTGGGAGGATCAGATCCAAGGCCCACTGGGTCGGTACAGTGCCTTACGACATCTGTCGGAGACGCTCAGAAGCAGCTGGAGTCTCGGCCGAACGAGTTGGAGGCGAACGAGTTGGAGGCGCAAGAGTTGGAGGCGCAAAAGTTGGAGGCGCAAGAGTTGGAGGCGCAAGAGTTGGAGGCGCAAGAGTTAGAGGCGCAAGACTTAGAAACGCAAGGCGTAGTAGCCGAGAAAATGAGAAGGGCGATACTACTGGTTAGCACGGAAGAAGTAAGCGGCGATACTGTGTGGAACACAGTGATCCGATGTGTGTCCTCGGATTCCGCGCCCGCCCCGGGTCGAAGCAGTGTACTGGTGACCGTGTCGTGTGTGACAGCCCACATCGTCGAGCTTTATGACATTATCGGTGGTGTGTTGTCTGGTCCAGCGTCTGCCCCATGTCGAAGTGGATCGGTGACAGTGTCGTGTGCGACAGCCCACAGCGGCGAGCTTCGCGATGTCGAGTTGTCTGAAGTGGTTGGCATTAGTGATATTCTACCATGGCCACCACCGCAGCAGAAGATGACGCATAGTAAGCCCCAAATCGTTTGACTTGTGAGTTGTTGTACGGCGGTGAGAAGCCCTTTGGTGGGGAGAATGTTGTGAAACCACAAGTTCTCGAGAGTGAAAGGCCTTCTCGCTTGTGACATTGTGTTCGTTTCAATGCAGCTGTATCCCGACTCCGCCGTACCGCTGATGTTTACGACGTGGCATACGCTACATGCGCTATGTGCGTTTGCTGTGCGCGCTGTAGTTGTATGTTGTATGTGTATGCTTTTCTCATGTACGCTGTCATTTCACGCTATAACTACCTGGTGGTTTTAGTGTTAGTTTCAGTTCATTCAGTTGTTCCATTCATTGTTCATTGTTATTAGTCGATGGAAGTGAAAGATATTGTTGAGAATAAATAGTTGTCCTCGTGCCGTGTGGGGTCGTTCGTTCCTGATACTTTAGAGAACCAGAGGGTTCACAACAGTTCCTGTGATACTCAACGATCAGGTATTGACCCGCGTTACCAGCACCCGAATCCTGGGAGTCATCATTGATGACCGCCTAACGTGGTCGCCTCACATTGACTTTGTAATTCGCAAGACATGTGCTAAGGTTGGCGCTCTTCGTCGATCCTTTCGGCAATTGAGCAGGAAGGCCAGGAGGCAATTTATTGTATCAGTCATTCTACCTGATCTTTTGTACTGTTGTTCGTGTTTTGTAACGAAGCTGTCCGCTAAGGACCGCCAAAGGCTCTCTACTGTGTTCCGCCGTGCTGTGCGAGCTGCCTGTGGTGCTAAGTCACAGGACGACATCACGCCATTATTGACCACATTGGCGATTTATCCATTTGAACACTATATGATACTCAACTTTGCCCAGTTTAATCATAGAAATCATGTCATCATCTCACTGCCTACCCTAACAGAATTATTTCCACCGATCACAACAGGCCTTAGAACTAGAAGCCCATGGCCAGCAATCAAGGACATCTGAGAGTTGTAATTTTTGTACTCCTCCGAGGTGTGATTTTTGGCGTGCTGGGCCAAGCACAAGGAAGCCATCTGCAAAAAAACTGCAGAAAATGGTTGTTGTTTGATCCTTTGGTGTAATCTTTGTTTCTAGTCGAAGCTAGTTGCTGTTTGGAGCAGAAACGCTGAAATTGACTATTTTCTGCATGTACTCATACATGTACTCATGTACTCAGGCATGCAGTCTCACTCGTATTTTAGCTATTTTTCTGGAATGGATGCTGCTCTGCACCCCTTGGTGAACATTTCCTGCGCTCGTGGAGCAGCTGAAAAGGACCACTGGTGTGTCTGGTTCCTGGTTTGAAAGTGGAGAGTCGACTTTTGTGCCTTGAAAAAGGAGTAGAGAGCGATAAAGGTACGTCTGTGGCTGATTTTTGAGTGCTCCTCGTACATTTTTGATCGTGATAGAAATTCTCAGACCAAAGTCAGACCAAAGTCAGCGCGATGATGGTCGTACAGTTTTCTTGTGAATTTTTTAGTTGTTTCATCTCGTATCTATGTTAGTATCGTGATGGTGAAGTGGAGAGGGTGATTTTCTTCCTCTAGGATTCGTTCGGCCGACTTTGCTTCGTCCTCGTTGAAAAGTGATCCTGAAAAAAAGGTCGATTCGCAAAAATTAATTATGTTGATTTTCAATGTACGAGATGACATGCGATTGCTGGCTATGCACTCTAATGCTTCCATTGCCATATCTAAGCACCGGACAACTGATGGAGTAAATTCTTTTTCTAATCGTGCCGCAATTTTCTTTAATACACTACCTGCCGAGTGGCGCAGACACCACCGTACCTCTACATTTGCAAACCAACTCAGGATCTTTTTAAAGACCCAGTGGCGTTTAGGCTGTACTCACACTACTTGAAAGTTTGACGCGAATGTCGCGTTCAAAACTAGACAAAAGTACTTGAAAAAGCCTTTCCAAGCACACTGCACTCCAGTGACGACTTGAAACATTTTTTTGTCAGCAAATTACCATGGAGAAACATGATCGTCATGTGGTAGTTTTGCAAATCCCGAGGCTGCGTTCCTTCAATTTTTTTGCGCTCCATCAACTTATTTGAAATTTTCAGTTCATGAGAAAAATAGAAACAGTAATATCTTGCTTGGATCGTGGAGTTCATTCGCCATGCCTCGCGAAGATGTAGCACATCGTCGACGTCGACGGATGAAGAGGTTTCTCTCCACAGCTCGATGAGCTTCTTCTCCAAGTCGTCAGAAAACACTACGCGAGGCATGATGTCGGTACAAAAGCAATGGTACAAAAGAAATGCGACAGAAACGGCAATCAAAACAACGGGAAGCTACTGGAAGAAAGAAGACGGAAAATACTCGGAAAAAACATCACAGAATTCAGAAATGACAGGCAAAAAAGGAAACTACAAGTATATGTACAGGAGCAGTATGACCATGAGGAAACAAAGCATGAAAAATATTCTGGAGCCTTTCAACGTACAATAGTACTCCGGCCTCCTGACCTCACCCAGCTTTCCAAACGGCTTGAAAGCAAAAAACCTCGTAGAAGAGGGTTCCGTTTCCGCTGAAACCTTTCAAGCGGCTTTCAAGGGCTTTTTTCATTTTCGAAACCGTCACCGTGGCAACATTCACACATAAGTCACTTGTATGCGGTTTTTCAAGTAGTGTGAGTACAGCCTTAAGAAGTATTTTTACCTTCTTTTTGGAATCTGTTGAGTTTCTCGATGATCTTGATAGTTCTTGTACTAAGATTGAAGTTGACTTGGTGTTTGATTACTGTACTGCTTGATGTCTGAATTCCAATTTTTTTTCTTTTTTTTCTTTTCTTTTCCTTTCCTTTCCACTTATCCCGTTATCGGCCCTCTTAAGAGTTGTGTGTATCACTGTTGAGGCATCCGATGGTAAATAAAATAAATACTACTAAATACTAGGTTTGGTCACTGCTTAAGGGATGCTGTAGGAGTGCCGCTGAGGCTGTCAGATCCTCAGAGCACGAAAACCGCCAACCGTCCCCAAAAACTTCAAAAAGTACTGCATAGTCCGTACGCATTTCACCTTGTATCGCGTATATGGTGACAAAAATGGATGTACCGCGCAAAGCTAGTGTGGCAACAGCGTACTAAAAATAGCGTGCATCTTGCTAAAGGTCGAACCCAAATCACGGTATTTTCCCCCTTACGATAACACCGTTACAACATAACCTTTTTTGCTAAGGGTGTCTATTGATCTCTGTGCAACTAAAAGCTCAGTCACTGGAACACAGCCAAGATAGTGTATTGCTCTGTATAACGTGATACAGAAAAACTGCTGAGATTTCTCAGTCTGTCAATTAATGAAATCCTGAGCAGAGATGGTCACACCCATACATAGAGTATCACTTGATAGTAACAGAGCAGGAAACTTACTAGACACACAGATTGTTGGACGTGGTGCGGTGCACAAGTCTTGATGTTTTGTGTTGGTTGATGGTTGGTAAGTAGTGCAACGAGACCCATCAGTAACGTTGGTATATACCGGTATGTAGCTGACGTTGTTGTTACTCAAGACTTGCGATGTGGTCAGCAGTTGTGAGACACAGCTGAGTTGCTGCATGTCTGTAGACAATGGCCAACCACCATACTGCTGACGACACGTCTTCTTAGCATGATCTGCCGAGAATGAGATGCTGTGGTATGTATACCTGTGTGAGTCACACACTATAGAAGCTGCTTGTGTATCTACAGCAACAAAAAAGAGTAGAACAGATATACAATTATGCCATCTCAGTATCATACTTTATGCAAAGTGATGATTTCTACCAAGATATGTGTGTAACACTTGTTCGTACTCGAAACACTTTAACCTGTTATACACAGAGTACATAAAGAGGGGAAGCCAAGCCAAGAGGAACTGTCACAAACCAAAAGTCAATATCCTACTAAACTAGTTGTTTCGCTTGGCTTGCCTTCTTTGAATACTTTACATACATGTACCTTTGAGAATCCAATTTGGGTAGCCTGGTGCCTTGCATCGTCGAGTTGTAGTTAGTGTAGTCAGACTGGTGTGTCCAATGTTCTTACTTATGAAATACTAATCTCGGCGCCATCATCCTGTAATGTCCGGCATTCTTTGTTGCCGAGGGACATGCCTCATGCACATCTTCATGTCACATCCCTTACCCTTATTTGAACTTTCCGCACCTGAGCCCTCCAAGTTTGACGATTGCTGATTTTCGCTTTGTAGAAGTGTTGGAGCTAGGTACCAGGTCGTTGAATGTGGTTGAATATCTCAGTATCCATGGCAGTTTTGTCAGTTGTCGAACAATGTGACTGAGTAAGATCTCGTTACCTTGCTGGACTGTTATTCAAAACTCGTAACTTATTGTTCCTTTCTCTTTACTAATGATACCGGCTCAACATCCGAGTTTTAGCTTAGTTTTTCATAGTGTGTTAACTCCCTTATATATTTTTTGGGTGGAGGAAAGCAAATCAGCACACGAACCACAGAAGCCATATAATTTTTCCGACTAGGCCTTTCATTCCATTACTCTTCAGGTGGAATACAATGGTGATTAACAAGGTAGTAAGCAAGTCCTTACAACCAAATATGCTGTTGGCGCCACTAGCGCTCTTTTTTCAAGTGCTATTTTTGTCAATGCTCTGCCCGCCAAAAGTGCCGGTTATAAGGACTTACTTACTACATTGTTATTCCCTTGTAGTAAAAAGCGTGATTTTCACTATCTAAGCAATTCGACAACTATGACTAACTTAATTAGTATTGCCATCGCTACTGCCTCAGCAAGCAGCTAAACTTTGATCTCTCTGTATCTGATCCCCGTGCCTGTAATTATTTTTCTCTTATTGGCCACAGGCCATCGTGAGAATAAAAGAATTCCAAATTCACTGACGAAAGTTTGAACTTATACCCGGAACAGGTGTATGAAGGACTCAGGATCAACAGATGTGTCGAACTACTGGTGGTGTTCTGTAGCAACGTGTCGAGGTCGGCTGGACATTGCAGTTATTTTTGGGGGTTGATGAATTGTTTTCATAATACTACTTCCCTTTTACACCATTAAACCTCTCTATATGTGCCATTTCCCCCAAATTAGCTTCGAATTTGGTGCAATCGTGCACTTCAACCAAATTTGCATACGCAGATGCAATCACCTCACTTCTGATTTCACTTCACCTTGGATCGTTGGAAAGATCAGGATCAAATAAAGCTATCCATAACATTTTCAGCGCAATAAGCATTTCAGGGCCACATACTCCCCTCTATGTACTGGCGTTGTGCAAACCCTCCTTCTAGTCTGTCTCATTTTGCCCCGAGGTGTTTTGGTGCATAGTGATTATGACGCTCATCATTCGCTTCCTTGTCACTGGACAGTTCTGTCCGTTTGGTCTTGGTGAATTCAAATAAAGAAAAACAACACACAATAACTGCCCTACGATGCCTCCTTTCTCAAACTAAACGGATTTTCATGATTCAAAGTGCACAGTAGAGCTGCGATCCAAGCTCTCATACCCCACCCATTACACATGTACTGGGACCATGGGAGTTTCAAGTGCACCTGAAGAGCCGCTCGGTAAAACATACTTGTCGATCGCCAGGAGCACATTTTCTATTTTTTTCTTGTTGCAGTTCGTTCAAACTTTGTCCTATTGCAAAGAACTTGGCATTTGGCCCCTAAAGCCTTACTAATCTCTAGATGGGTCATGTCCGCCCGCCTCTGCAACATGACATCTGAGCCTGGTTCTACACCTTTAGAAAAGCTGAATTGGAGCGTTTTTACACTTTTATCTTGAAAGCTAGGGTAACAAGGATGTTTTTGACGAGTAAAAAAGTTACGTTAGGTAGGTATGAAACAAAGTCACAATCAAGTGACCTCTGCGACCTTGAGTCCTTAATTTTTTTGCGGACAAATATTCCCTCTAGTTACATTACATTGAACTTTTCTCCATGTGTCTGTCGTTGAGTCCCAGAAAACCGAACAAACTGAATGTTTTAAAAGTTAAATTGTTAACCACCGTCGTGTATGTGTTTTCATCTCTGGTTTCCCACAAGTCAGCATTGGCTATGGAAATGTTTACCGCCATCTCTCACTTCTATAAACTGTCTCCCCAAAATACAAACATTCCCTCTTCCAGTACCTCTGCCCATACATTCATTACATTTATGGCATACCAACCCCTGATTTTCGCAATAACTGTATCTGCTTCTTTTTTCTATTTCCTTTCTTTGAAACCTTGTACTCTTCTCTACACACATGACATTTCCTTTAGTAGGAGATCCCCTCGACATGCCTTGGGCACGATTCACAACATAAATTGAGTTCAGTCGATAGCGGGTTATCACTTAAAAATCAATATTAAAATTATTTGACAGGAAAGGACCAAAATGATACATGTTATCCATATTTTACATTCAACACTATAAAGGTTAATAATAATAATAACTTTATTAGGATGACCCAAAGGCTGACCGCCTATCGTGGGGTCCGTCGCATTGAAGGATGATGGTACAAGAGAGTAGAGATTGGGAAGGGGGGGGGAGGGGGGGGGGCTACGATGAACAGGGTAACGGCATGCCAGCGAGTAGACCTGAATACTGACAAGAATGTTTGCGCAGCTCTCTCTTGAATACATGGACAGAAGTTTCCGAAGTCAATGTGGGTGGGAGACAATTCCATAAAAGGGAGGTTTTGAATAAAAAAAGTGATTTGGCTGTTGTCAAGGCTTTGGGGAGGATAATGTTGTTGGTGCGTCTCTCACAATGGGAAATATTAAAAATGAACTGAGCCAAGGTGTTCCGGTATTTGAAAATAAACTAGTGCAATGTAACTAGGCTAATGAATTGTCTACGGTACTGCAGTGATTCTAGTTTGGCGAATGCGTTCAGATCTTGCTTTGGCGTGTCGAAGGCAAATCGAAACTTACGCCGTCGCAAGTACGACCTGATGAAACTTGCTTGGAGTTTGTCTAGCTCACACAAATCAGAAGCAGGTAGCCGGTACGCCCACATCACAACACCATACTCTATAACGGGTCGAACGTAGCTCTTGTAAAGGAGCATCATGGCTTTGGGAGTAAGGCGCTGGGCCATGTAACATAGCAACGTAATTCTCTGTTTGAATTTTCCACTCATATCTATGTAATGCTGGTGGAAGTTCAGATTAGCGGTGAAGCGAATTCAAAGATGTTTCAGCACATCGGTACCGTTGAGAGGAGCCCCATCTATTTGGTATGCTGCAGCTGTGGACGGCGATACCGACTTGTAGGAATAGCTGATGACAGAGGTTTTCGATGGGGAAAACTCGCCTCCTCTAGCTCGAGCCCAGGTTTGGCACGCTTGTATATCGGCTTGCAGTGCTGGGCTGGACGGATTGTGTTCGTATGGGTGGAGTAAAGTCACATCATCCGCAAACAGGAAGGTATGGGAATGCATTATGGTAGTAGGTAGGTCATTAATGTAGATTAAGAACAAGATAGGTGATAAATGTGAGCCCTGCGGCACACCACAGTTGGTGATCTTCGGTAACGATGTGCATGACCCAACTTGTACCGCTATCTGTCTGTCCTGCAAGTAGCTCCGTATCCATGCAGTGACTTTGGGGTCTGAGAACCTACCGATCTGATCAAGGAGAGTGGAGTGGTTTACTCTGTCGAAGGCTTTGCAGAAGTCGAGGGAGACTAAATCGAAATTTGACTTCTTATCAATGTAGCATGCCATATATTGCGTTAGAATAACCAGCTGGTCTGCTGCGGATTTGTCTTTCACATAGGCAAATTGTTCACTGCATATTTTCTCTGTTGCGCTGAGGTATGTCTGGAGCTGATTGGCGACTAGTTTTTCAAATAGTTTTGCGATGCATGGGAGAAGGGATATTGGACGATAATTCGTTGGCTGAGTTGGGCAGCCTCTCTTCTTGAAGATGGGGATGATTGTTGCCATTTTCCAAGTCTTGGGACACACACCTTGTTCCAGACTGTAGTTGAACAGGATGGCCAGAGACGTACAAAGAAGATCCGCACATTTGCTGAGAACAGAGTTTGTGATACGCGTGTCAGCACACGATTTGTGCACAGGTAATGCTCTTGCAGCATCGTAGACTTGTGCAGGAGTGATTGCAGTGAACCTGAAGTGATCTTCTTCTTCACTGGCAATGGTGGTACACGGAGGTGGTCGGTTTCCGTGATGAATGTTGGGATTCTGATTGCACTGAGCGCTGAAGAAGCGACAAAGAGCATCAGCTTTTGCCTCGCTGGATGTATGATTTCCAACATCATCCTTTAGGAGTTGTATATCATGCATCTTGCCATCAATATTGCACAGGCGTTTCGCTCGTTTCCACCACAAGTAACCTCCTGTTCTACCTTTGCTTAGTGTTGATGTACCTAGTGCAGACAAGTAGGAATCTCGAGCGCGTCGGATGGTGGTTCTGTATTCGTTTCTACAGAGCGTGTATGCAGCTTTGAGGGTGGGATTACACAAGTCTCGGCGATGTAACTTGTACAGGCGGTTGACACGCTGTCTGAGTTTCTTGTGTGCAGTTTTGAACCAAGGTTGGTTATTTGCGTGGTATGGTTTGGAAAACAAAATTGTTGATCGACTGATGGCCATGTCTAAGGACGAGCAAAGTGCCAGGCATCGACGTCGATGTGTGCCTCACCACCAATGCACTCCATTAAAGGGGGAAGATGTATTTTTGAATTTTTCGAGTGCGGATGCAGTTTTAGGAGCTCCGCTCCTATCAGCCTTTCCGAGTCTGTAACTGTAACCTACAGGAGCTGTGACTTGTACTGCGGACTATGGCCACCAATGAGCATGTCGACCTGGCCCTTCTGACGTTCGACTGTCTACAAAACCTGGCCACCCGGACTGGCATCCCGAAAGCGGACTCCTTCTCACGGCCCGACCTGGTGGGAGCGCTCCGGAAGGAGGGGATTGGGTCCCACCCCATCCTGGAAGGTATGACCGGTATAGGACATGTCACGACTGCTTTGGCCGCATTGTCCTCGACAATAATGGACCTGAATAAAGAAATAGTGGCAATTAGGGTGGGAAGAGATGATGAAATTGCTTCCTTGAAGCTTGAAATTCAACAGCTGAGGCGGGAAATGGCTGACCTACGAGATACTAGCGTACACACACAGCACGCCATGCCACACCAGTACAGCGACGTAGTACTAGGAACCGCCACACAAACTGCAAGTGCACGTGCGAGGCTCAGCACCACAACGGGCAGGTCTGTACAAACGTACGGTACACACGCCGGCAGTGGCAGCCTGCCAGGAGAAACGCGTGTGCCACAACCCAACACTACTACAAGTCGTAGTTCCAGCCCCGCAGCAGGCGTGCATGCATCCCGTAGGTCCAGCACTACTCCAAGTCGTAGCTCCAGCCCCGCAGCAGGCCTGGATGCATCCCGTAGGTCCACCGATACTGAACAACAAGTACATGAATGGCAGGAACACCAGGGCAGACGCACTCGAGCCGCCCAGAGACAAAGGCACGCGGCAGATACTAGTAGTCAGTCCCAGCTAGCTCAAAGCATAACAAAGCGGGTGGAAACATCCCGCTACACCAAGCCGGCTCGTGATAGCGAGCCGGCAGTAGACCTCACGGCATCACCCCGGGCCAAACGCAAAGTGTTTTACGTTGGCAACGTGCAGCCACACTGCTCCGCATCATCAATTGCTGAATGGTGCTCTGCCCCAGGAGTGCAGATTCAGGAAGGTGTCATATTTGCATCCAAGCACTTCAGAACTGCCTATGCACGGGTGACCGTCGAGGCAGCTGATGAGACCACAGTCGGTGACAAAGGGTTCTGGCCGGATGCTCTTTCGCACACGGTTAGGCCCTGGCGTTTTGCCGCGGACAGTTTTGACACCAGCAATGCCAACCAGGCAAACAACGTCCTCTCCTCAGGCTCAGCATGATGGCGCGACCACAGCTGAATCCACTGGCTCGGCCCTACTTCCCCCCTTGCCAGGGTAAACTGACCTTGCTTTCCGTAAATTGCCGCTCAATCGTTAACAAATCTGCCGAACTGTCTGTCATTGCTGATTTCAACAAACCTGATGTCATCTGTCTAAATGAAACATGGCTAAATCCAAGCATAGCGCTCACCATCTCCGGTTATACCACATTTCGTCGCGACCGACCACCTCATGATAACAAATCCGGTACGGCAACCAGAGGATATGGTGGAGTTGCGATTCTTGTCCGGCAAAATCGCTTCGGAAGAGTCCAAGTTCGCGACGACCTTGCTCGTCCGACCTGTGAATCCGTATGGGTTGAGCTTCACCCAATCTTAGGCTCCCCGACACCCATCCTCGTCTGCTGTACCTACCGTCCGCCCTCAGTCAAAACCACGGAAATAGACCACTTCTGTGATATGCTAGCTAGTGCTTTGGTAACCGTTCCCATGTCATCGTACCATGTCATAATGGCTGGGGACTTCAACAGTAAGCACAAACGGTGGTGCCCATCGGATTTAACGTGTCCTGCTGGGGCGGCACTTTTTCGCACCCTTACATGCTTCGGTTTGGATCAGCTGGTGCAGAGTCCAACGCACACAACATCTTCCGGAACACAGTCATGTCTAGACCTTGTCTTCACGAACCAACCCCTGCTGGCGACGGACGTTCACACAGCTTGCGCTCTTGGCTCCTCGGACCATCTCATGGTTTCATGCCAGTTCGCCGTCTCATTGCCCTCGGATCCAGACCTGCCACTTCCTTCTCGCAAACCGTTCCCATATCGCTTCCGTCGAGTTCCCTCTCAGTGCTGGGACTCTATGAACGCTGATTTCTCCTGCCACGACTGGTCGTTTCTGCAACCAGAAGGCTCTCCAACTGTTGACGCCGCGGTAGATCACTTTGCAGCCATCCTTAAACGAGGGTTCCAACAGCACCTCTCTAACTTTGCTATCGGCTACAACAACCGGAAACATTCCAACCCAACATCCTCGACATCTAGTCCCCCATGGGTGACACGGTCCCTCGTATCTGAAGTGAAGCGCAAGCGTGATCTTTTCAGCATCTACAAGAAATTCCCAACGCCGGTTAACCGGGAGGCTTACCGAGTTCAACGCAACTTCGTCAAGCACCTTTCTCGTACCTCACACCGCTCCTTTCTAAACTCTCTTTCTGCAACACTCTCCTCCCCCGATCGCCCATCACTCCACCAATTCATTCGCAACCAGTGCCGCGGGACCTCCCGCGCGCCAATCCAGTACCTGACGGACTCCCATGGCAACCGCCAGCACGATGTGAAGGCGATTGCAGACACACTGAACAAGCAGTTTGTTTCATCCGGCATTCCGGAAGATCCGAATTGGGTCATTCCATCGCTGTCCCCAGCCCCTGAACTTAGCGCACCACTCACACGCGTCGTTACCACGACTGCTACCGTCTGTAAGCACCTCAAACTCCTGAAGAATTGTAAGTCCCCTGGCGAAGATGGCATACCCAATGAGGTTCTCAAATGGCTTGCGCCATCTCTGTCTTATCCCTTGTGCCTGCTCTTTAACATGTCATATCGTACAGGAGTATTTCCGTCCGTCTGGAAATCTGCTGTTATCGTCCCGATCTATAAGAAAGGCCAACGCTCTCAGGCTGGCAACTACAGACCAATCTCTCTCCTTCCCGCTGTGTCCAAGGTCTGTGAACGTATTTTCTTTGAGTCTCTGTACTGCCACGTCACCCCAGCGCTTTCACCATCTCAATCCGGTTTCTGCCGTGGAGACTCCACAACTTTCCAACTAACACGTCTAGTACAAGACATCTACACCCAGCGGAACCTCAGGCGGCATGTTGGCATCGTGTTCTTTGACCTAGCGAAAGCTTTCGACACCGTCTGGCATCGTGGTCTGCTTGCAAAGCTAGAGTCCGTCTTCTTGGTACACGGTCCAGCCCTGCAATGGCTCTCATCCTATCTTTCCTGCCGCCACCAGACTGTCAGAGTATCTACCTCCCTATCAGACCCATTACTAGTCGTGTCTGGGGTACCCCAGGGGTCCATACTTGGGCCGCTCCTATTTCTACTGTACGTTAATGACTTGCCAGCCCTTGTACCAAATGTAAGTCTTTTTGCTGACGACACTGCTCTGATGTGCTCCGACAGCTCGGCAGACAACCTCACGGCCTCCATGCAGTCCGGGGTCAACGCTACAGTAACATGGATGGAAACCTGGAAACTGAAGCCTAACCTCGCCAAAACCGAGGCCATGTTCTTCTCTCCCTCGCCCCCCACTCAACTTCTGTATTTTCCTGGTCTAAATAGTACACCTATTAAAGTTGTTAACGAGCACAAGCACCTGGGCGTTATTCTCGACCGCCAACTCTCCTGGTCTCCACAAGTCCAGTCTGTGTGCAAGCGTGCGAGTGCGTCCTTAGGTATGCTACAACCCCACTGCCAACACTTGAATGATAACTGCAGAAAATTGTTCTTTAAGTCGTACATTTTGCCTATATTTGACTATTGCGATATAGCTTGGTGCGGGTTGTCTCAGACTTTACTCCACAGACTGGAGGTACATCAACGCTTGCTTCTGAAAATTCTGTTTCGAAAAGACCAAACATTTGCCTCCCTTTGTCTTTATAAACTTGCTTCCACGCACCCTCTTCTTGCCCGACATCAGCAGCATCTTTGTATCCTTGTGCAAAAAATCTTCCTAGCCCAAGTCCCGAAACATATTGCCAAGTACAACTGGTTTGTTACCACTAGACCAACACGCAATGCCTTATCACTGCCCCGAGCTAGTTCCTCTCTGTTTTTGAAATCCCCTTTCTTCTCAGCATACTCCCTTTGGTCTAACCTGCCTACTAGCATTAAGACATGCCAGGATATCAGGAAATTCACAGTCCAGCTTTCCACACTGTCTCATCCGAAGTGATCCCATGTATTATTAATGTGCCTCCCTTTCTTTTTCTCTCCCTATCTCCTTTCCCTCTCTGACAGCATCTTTCTTTTTTTTCCCTTTTAGCTTGCCGTGGTTGGCTATCACCTGACCTCTCATGTTTATTGGCAGTCTTCGGACGGGCCAGGAGATGTTGAATAAATAAATAAATAAATAAAGTTAAGGCAAAAATCAAAATTTCACCAGTTGTAGTCTTCGGGGTGCTGAGTCGAATGGTCTTGGTCCGAGAAAGCTGAGACGCTCCCTTCCTACTTGAATCCCAATCGAACTCGCGCACTTCCACCGAAACGGGGTGACTGCGCCCTACGAGATCGGGATTTGTATGCAAAATGTCACTAAAAGCGCCATTTCGTTCTTATAAAAGCATGGATGACCGCGATTGGCCCATATGTTGTAGTCCTTTGGACCCTGCGTCGACTGGTTTTGGTCCGAAAAGGCTGCGATGCAGCGTTCGCCCCTAATTCCCAATCGAACATGGTTGAACAAGTGGTCACGTGCTCCTGCGTACACCAGTCACCTGGTCACCGTGCCTGCAGGGTACAACTTACAGCCTGTTTTGAACTTTTTTGGGTGCAGTCCTGTCACTCGAGTTGAACCTTGGTGTGAAAGTTGTCGCCTGCTGGCGTGGTGACCAGGTGATTTTGGCACCCAGGAGCACGTGACCGCTTCTTCAACCATGTTCGATTGGGAATAAAGGAGGAACGCTGCATCGCAGCCTTTTCGGACCAAAACCAGTCGACTCAGCGTCCAAAAGACTACAACATATGGGCCAATCGCGGTCATCCGTGCTTTTATAAGAACGAAATGGCGCTTTTAGTGACATTTTGTATACAAATCCCCATCTCGTAGGGCGCAGTCACCCAGTTTCGGTGGAAGTGCGCGAGTTCGATTGGGATTCTTTTTTGGGTGCAGTCCTGTCACTCGAGTTGAACCTTGGTGTGAAAGTTGTCGCCTGCTGGCGTGGTGACCAGGTGATTTTGGCACCCAGGAGCACGTGACCGCTTCTTCAACCATGTTCGATTGGGAATAAAGGAGGAACGCTGCATCGCAGCCTTTTCGGACCAAAACCAGTCGACTCAGCGTCCAAAAGACTACAACATATGGGCCAATCGCGGTCATCCGTGCTTTTATAAGAACGAAATGGCGCTTTTAGTGACATTTTGTATACAAATCCCCATCTCGTAGGGCGCAGTCACCCAGTTTCGGTGGAAGTGCGCGAGTTCGATTGGGATTCAAGTAGGAAGGGAGCGTCTCGGCTTTCTCGGACCAAGACCATTCGACTCAGCACCCCGAAGACTACAACTGGTGAAATTTTAATTTTTGCCTTAACTTCCCCTTTAAAGGCATAGTGCTCAGTCTGGTGCGCAACTTGTCAAAATCAATTTTCCTTTTTTGGATGTCGGTTTTCGTGGTGGTGGCGTTGCATGCTCCTGGTGTTGAAAGTGACCTGTGGATGGTAGACAAAGCCGACCATGATATGGAGCATATGAGAGGGCATTGGTCTGTGAGGGGCATGCCGACAGTACAGGTTTTGAATGCCCGTGGCACATTTGATAGTACAAGGTCTAATGGTGGGTTTGACTTAGGAGAAGGCCGAGTGCCGCAGTTCGTTGATATCAGACACAGTCCAACTTCATTTAAAATTGTGTTGAGCTGTCGACCTTCGGCATTCGTCTTGTCACTAATGTTGCATTCTTGGTTTCTGGCATTGAAGTCACCTGCAACCACCACGGGGCTTTGGTCGACGATTTCATGCAATACGGAAATAGCAGCAGTGAAGGACGAGATATGATGACGGGGTGGCCGGTACATACATGAAATAATGATACCGTTGATTTGCAGAGTGATCATTTCTGATGCCAAGTGTTCTAGATCTGCGCAACGACGTACGGAAAGATGTGATGCGCACAGTATGGCAACTCCGCCACCTCCTAGTGTATTCCAGTTGGTTTGGGTGCTGTCTCTGTCTCGTCGGTAAATATCGAAGCCGCGTATTGATACTACTTCGTCTGGGGTGGCCTTGTTCAGCCATGTTTCTGTTAGGCAGAGAACATCGATGTCGTGGTGATCTATACGGTCAATGATACTAGCTAGATTGGACTGCATGCTGCGGCAGTTCAAGGTGCTTAAAATGAATGGGCGGGAATGTATGGCTATATTCTTTGGCTGTGAACGATTGTGCGGGTGGGGTGAAGTGATATTATGTACATAGAGAGGAGGAGGGGGAGGACGAGGAAGCAGGGACTCAGTACATGCATTGTTAGTAGGGGTTGTGAGAATAGAATTATTTACATGGGCAGGGACAACGTTGCTTGCCTATGCCTTTGGGTCAGCGTTGTCCTATGTGTGTATTGCTGTGAAGAATCTCGGCGAGACGCTCGTCAGTTAGAGGCACCGCTCCTTGGACAATCTGGTCGTACGGTAGTGAGCAGGACACTTTCTTGCTCCTTAGCGTACGGAAAAGGGGCAACACGGCCTTTCGCGCTGCTTGCTGCTTTGGAGTGAGGTCATGACCTATGTAGATCGGCCTGTCGCGGAAGCGGATTTGGAACTTGTGCTGAAAGATGCTGTCCTTTACGGACTTCGATGTGCTAATGCGGATCGGTCGTGGACGGGAATCGTTTGTGTTGTGGGTGGTTGTGATCGAATTCATGTGTTCAATGCATTCTAGGTTGCTAACATAACAAACCAGACCAGACACGGTATGGACTCATGATTGTATGTCGGTGTGAACAAGTTAGTTTCTGGCAATGTTGTGGTGTTTGGTTTCCGCCCAACATTGTCGATCTGCATGTTTGCACTAGCGTGCAGCTGAACCAACGCAGCCGAACCAACGTGCCTTGCAATGCTTTGCTAGGCTTTTCTTTCACTGTATCTTTTTGGTCACATATAATACCGTACACTTTTCTTACTCAACAGAATCTTAGAACGAAGAAGGAACGGTCGGTTGTTGTCTTTGGCGGTGTGTCGGATCATAGTGCATGCTACTAGGCGCCATTCGGTTACAGCACTTTTTGGTGTCGAAACCCGGGACTCAGGAGTTTGTGTTGTAACTCGGATTAATCGGGCGAATTGGGTAGCAGTGCGAGATGGCCAAAGTCGAATGCTTCTTCAGACCGTTCCGCGGGGGTCGGGACGACCTGAGCGAATTCTGGGCGAAGTTCTCAGTTGTCGCGGACTTGCAGAAGTGGGACTCGGACGAAAAGAAGATGGCGAATCTACCGCTCTATCTCGAGGGTGAGGCGTTCACCGTGTGGAACGAGATGGCGGCAGCGGATCAGAAGAAGCCGGCCGATGTGAAAGCGAAGCTGACCGCAGCTTTTGGGATGGCACCGGATCAAGCATACTCGATGTTTACGTCCAGGATCTTGCGAGGAGACGAGTCGGTGGACAACTTCGCAGCGGACTTGAAGAGGCTTCTCACCTTGTCTGGTGAGCAGGTTGATGGTGATGGGAAGAATAAAATAGTGATCGGGCAGTTTCTCTCCGGGCTACCCTCTCAGTTTGCGAAGGAGCTCCGTATGAGTGGAAAAACGGACACCATCGACGATTGCGTGGAGTACGTCAGGCGGCTTAGAAGCGTAGAGCGATCGATGAAGCCCGGTGTGGCAGCAGTGAGCTACGGTGCTCTAGACGATCGGGCTCCATCAGGCTCTTCCAGGATGACCGCTGCAGCAGGTGCAGGTCGCGACTCCGCAAGACGTGTCCTGTGTTACAAGTGTGGTCAAGTTGGCCACTTCAAGCGGAACTGCCCTGCGAGCACTAGTAGTGGTACCGGTAGCCACAAGCAAGCCAAACACAGTCAGCTGACGTGTTTATTCTGCGACGAGGCTGGGCATATGATGAGAGATTGTGCGGAGTTCAAGGCATTCAAGCAGAAGAAGCAGCGGGGTGGGAGTGCAGCTGCTGCTCCTGAGCACTCTGGTGATCATGGTGACTCCAAGGTGTTATGCCTGAGCAGTGGAGGTGACAGTCTGCCACGGATCTTTGTGGACATCAAACGGTCCGGTGGTCCAAGCAAGCGTGTAGTAGCTGCTGTGGACACCTGTGCATCCCGCTCCCTTGTAGCTAGCGCCCTGGCAACCGACCTAGCTTTGGATATCAGGCCTACGTCATCGACAATTAATGCGATCGATGGTGGGTGTCTGTGGCGTCGTGGAGTGTACAATCTCACGGCTGGATAGTGCTGTGGTTCGCCTACGTGAGACCGAGACTGACATGCTGGTGGTGGACGACCTGTCTGTCGTGGAGGCTGATGTGCTGATTGGAGTTAACAGCATCGCGACTCTGGGTGGTGTGCATATGCAGTATGACGCAGGAGAACTGGTGGGGGTTGTATTCGGGACCGTCAGTGCTGCATGCCCATTGGTGCTGGCGTCGAGCACCCCAGATGAGCATCCATCACGCCCCGAGTCGGAAGCACGAGCCGTCGCTGAAGACTTTCACCACGCGGACGTGGAGAAGCTCAGCAATGGCGATGTTGTGCTGCGGGCATCAGATATGATCCTCCGGTGGAGTACGGCTGACAAGGCGTGGGAGGTGCAGTGGCAATGGGCGGACAAGACGGAGCCGACTGCGTGCATCGGGTCAGGCCTTGGAGAGTACCCACGATCCAAGCTCTCCAAGGAGCAGGAACAGCTATTTGGAGATGAGGTTGAAAAATGGCTCGGCAACGGCTGGCTAGTGAAGCATGCGGTCGAGAAGCATGGTGAGCCGAGATGTGTGCTGCCTCTGCTCGTTGCTACGCAGGAGCATAAGGCATCAACGCCAGTTCGGCCCTGCCTCGACTACCGGCTCCTCAACCAGAAGCTGACGTCGCACCCTGGCACCGACGCTCCGGCATGTGGCGAGACGCTACGGAGGTGGCGTCAAGCGGGCGTTCCGCAAGCGTATCAGCTGCTGGATATCAGCAAAGCGTACCTACAGGTACGTATTCATCCCGATTTGTGGCGTTATCAGTGCGTGGTGTGGCGTGGCGAAGTGTACGTCCTGGAGCGGATGGGCTTCGGGCTGTCCGTGGCTCCAAAGGCAATGGACTTGATCGTGAAGTGGGCCACGCGTGATCTCGCTGGCGTAGACAACTACGTGGATGATCTCTACGTCCCAGAGCAGCTCGTCGACCGCACCAAGTCGCGGCTCCTGGAGTATGGCCTGCCAACCAAACCGGCTGAGCCAGCCGTGAGTGCACATGTGCTAGGTCTGCAACTTCAGGCTGATGACGAGGGGAGTGTGTCGTGGACGCGTCGCGAAGGTGTGTCTCTACAGCTACCCGACAAACCAACGAAGCGCGAACTGTTTAGTTGGTGTGGCAGAGTGATTGGGCACTACCCTGTGTGTGCCTGGCTGCGCCCATCGTGTTCGTATGTCAAGCGCCTTGCCTGCACGTCAGAGGTGGCATGGGATCAGGCTGTACCAGATGCTGTCTTGAAGTGTTGCCGCGACATTGTTCACCGCCTGTGCAATGATGATCCCGTTAGCGAAGTGTGGTACGCTGACCCAACGATGGGTACGTGGCGAGCGTATTGTGACGCGTCCAACCTGGCAATTGCCACGGTGCTCACGCAGGATGGCAAGGTTGTCGAGGATGGTTCATGGTTGCGAGACAAAGCAGACAAGCGTCATATCAATGTGGCGGAGCTCGAGTCGTCTCTGAAGGCGCTGGATCTGGCCATCCGGTGGGACGTCAAGAACCTGACCATCGTGACCGACTCGAAGACAGTTGCTGGTTGGTTGCGCTCGGTCTCGCAGAATACTCATCGCGTGAAGGTCGGGGGTCTCCACGAGTCTCTCATCCGTCTCCGCCTGCAGGTGTTTCAGGACACTGTGGCTGCTGCTGGCATGACGGTGTCCGTGGAGTGGGTCCCCTCGGAGTCGAACGTTGCAGATCGGCTCGCCCGCGTGCCGACCTCATGGCCTCCCTGTCGGGAGGAAGCAGGTGAAATCGCAGCAGCGCTACCAGCAAGCTCTATGAAGGGGCCAACGTCGATGCGGTCTATCCGCGGGTGCCAAGCGGTAGATGCGGACGTGCTGCTGACTGTGACACAGCTACAGGATGGAAAGCAAGTGACGAGCCAGCTGTACAAGAAATCAAAGGGTCAGCTGCGTGTTATTGATGGCGTCCTGTACCTCAGTCGTGTGGACCCCGTCGATGGTGATGTGATCGTACCGGTCCTGCCTACTGCACTGCAGAGTGAAGCCGTCGGTGCTGCTCACCGCAACACCGGACATGGTAACTGGGAGACCATGTGGGGCAGTCTTCGGAAGTGCTGTCATTTCCCACAGATGGCGCAACGCTGCCAGGAAGTCGTCCGAGACTGCGGGACGTGCCGTGCAGCGAACCCGTCGCGAGGAAAGCCCAACCCTCCAGCCGCGAGAAGCGACCTACCAACCAGGCCGTGGGAAGTCATCCAGATTGATACGTTAGAGCTGGGACCCAGCCGCAGTAGTTCCTACCATTGTGTCCTCGTGTGTGTGGACATGTTCACACGGTGGGTGGAAGTCGTACCCCTAGCCCGCCATGATGGTGTCATTGTCGCGGAGGCGCTTGTTGGTATTTGCACCCGGTTTGGCCCACCAAGCGTAATTCGATGTGACAACGGCACGGAGTTTGTTAACTGTGTGGTGTCGTCTCTGCTATCGATATTCGGTGTACATGTGAGGCATGGAGCTGTGCGCCACCCTCAGAGCCAAGGGGGAGCCGAGCGCTTCAATCGCACGCTGCTGGGTCTTATCCGCAAAGTGGTCGAGTACAGCAGTGATTGGCAGACAGAGCTGAGCATGCTGCTCTACTACTACAGGGTGCGGCCGCACAGTGCTACTGGGATTTCGCCATGCGCCGCAATGATGGGATGGGAACCACGCAACCTCCTGGTCGAGCGCGAGGAAGAAGACCTCAGTTTGTCAAGCTGGGTTGAAAGCTTGGCAGAGAAGACGTCACGTGTGCGAGACCTCGTGAACGAAGAGCTCTCCCGGAACGACACAGAGAGCGTGATCGAAGGAGCAGAGTACAGCGTAGGGGATGCGGTGCTGTTACGTCGGCCTTCCCGGAGCCGCAAATGCCTGGCACCGTACGAGCCTGGGTGGCGCATCGTTCGCGTTGTGTCGCCGTCGACAGTTGTCATCACCCGGGCTGCTGATCCACACTCAGCGGAGAAGATTGTCAACGTGGAGATCATCAAGAGGGATGTCGCCCGTGACTTGGCCCAACCAACAGCGCCGATGGACGACAGTGCAGCGGCTACAGATGGTGGTTATCTGTACCAGCCAGCATCAGTGTTGCCAGGCCCTGAGCCCAACATTGGGGATGGCGGCATCCGCATGTCACTGCGAGACAGATCTGCCATTAGGCCACCGCAGCGCTATGGCTCCTGAAACTGTACGTGTGCCGTGTTATCAGTCTAGCTTGGCGCGTGCTTAGTTAGGAGCAAGCTAGCAAATGCAAGACCCATTACGCATTTTGCTGTTCTCTTGTTTAGCTGTTGGTGGAGTGTTGTTCTTTTCTTTGGAGAACCTTAGTTCTACGTTTTAGTGCAAGTTCCCTGTTTTGTTGTGTTACCAGGGGGGAATGTGTGATCGAATCCATGTGTTCAATGCATTCTAGGTTGCTAACATAACAAACCAGACCAGACACGGTATGGACTCATGATTGTATGCAGGTGTGAACAAGTTAGTTTCTGGCAATGTTATGGTGTTTGGTTTCCGCCCAACATTGTCGATCTGCATGTTTGCACTAGCGTGCAGCTGAACCAACGCAGCCGAACCAACGTGCCTTGCAATGCTTTGCTAGGCTTTTCTTTCACTGTATCTTTTTGGTCACATATAATACCGTACACTTTTCTTACTCAACAGAATCTTAGAACGAAGAAGGAACGGTCGGTTGTTGTCTTTGGCGGTGTGTCGGATCATAGTGCATGCTACTAGGCTCCATTCGGTTACATGGTTTTACCAATTCTTTCAATGGAGGTGTTCTCCGGAAGAGAAACACCTGGCACCATGAGCATCGTTTTGCAAATTTGCGCAATATCACCCACCGATTCAGGCACACCAAACAGGACCACATTGCCCACACGAGAGGCTGCATCCTGTTGCTCACGCAATAACTCTTGGACCTCTTCTCTTTTCATGTATTTGGCCGTATCCCCTTGGCCATTCGCATTGGCGTTGGGGTCTTTGCTTGGGTGTGTCGTTTTCAACTTCGAGATCTCGTCTCGTATCTTGGCGATGTCACTCTCAGTACACGCTTTGAGGTGAGCCGTCTCAGCTACACTTCTGGACAGGGTCCTGTCGCAATCTTTCATCTTTTTCTCCAGCGTGGAGACCCGGTTCTGCACAAATGCCAATTCAAGACATGTTTTTTCAAATTTCTTCGTTAACCCTTGTAGCTGGTTGGCAACCAAGATGTTGTGTAGTCAGAAGGTGCACAATACTGACTGATGTGATACTCAATCACATCAGTCAGTATTGTGCTAGCTGCTGCACCTTCTAGCTACACAACATCTCGCAATATCTTGTTCATAACTGTTATATTGTTGGACACAAACTACGGATAACTTGTAACATTTTGGTCTTTTCTTTTTACATCGAATTTTCACCAGTTGTAGTTTTCTGGGTGCTGAGTGTAAAGGTCTTGGTCCGAGGAAGCTGAGATGCCCGCTTCCTCCTTTATTCCCAATCGAACTCGCGCACTTCCACCAAAACTGGGTGACTGCGCCCTACTATAGTCAGTTTCAAAAAGATTAGCAATCCTGGCGATCGCCCGGGGAGTTTGCCGTCTTACCGTATGAGCGCTCGAGCGCTGCCTGGAAAAACTCACTGTGAACTCGAAGAAATATTCCGCGCGAAAGCATGAAAAATGACAACTCACTGACGTCGGTACTCGTACATGTTCGTCTGGTTTACAACAAACGAGTTCTTCCTCGCATCAAGAGTACATGTACTCTTGCTCGCATCGATATGGAGTCAGAGAGGACATGTCGAAAGTGTGGTAAATTTTGACGAGCGGGATGCATCCGTTTTGTGACCAAATAGATTCTTTGAGCTGCCGCGGATGCAATTAATTATTATTTTACTCTCACGATGCGACGAAAACGGCATCGACACAGACTCATTCCCAAGGCCTTGAAGTGGCAAAGCTATCCGTGTGACTTCGACGACATTTTGAGAAAGCAGACGCCTGCTAAAGCTGATAGAAGACGACGTTGACTCCTAAATTCAAATAAATTGGCGATCTTCAAATACTGAAATAATTCTCAAACAGAAATCGATCGATTGATGTGCCGGTGTATTCAACAACACGTAGCTACAGCGCAATGACTTCTGTGTTCACTCACACGGTTTCAGTGGTGTGTGTGTTCACAACTTCACATGGCGTGAGCCAGTCAAGTGTCAGTCAGTTCGGCAGGAAACGCGAGCTCCAACAAGTCGTTTGGCGCAGCCACCTTCATTCTTTGTCTTGTACCAGCGTGATCACCAAAACAATGAAAAAATGAAGAAAAAATGTTTGACTTGAAGATTTGTTGGGATTTGAACTCACAGCTTCATGGTCAGCAGACAGCATTCATAACCACTAGGCCAAAAAGGAAGGGATAAATCGCGGGTTTTGATCACAAATCGATACAGGCTTCCAGGGCAAATTATAAACCATGGGAAAAGGCCAGAAACCTGGCCGAAATACTAACTCCTTAACGGTTGGTCCAATTGTTCCGAAACCTTCACAGAACAATTTGCCGTGCCCTAACAAGCCGTTTTATGTACTTTGTTGTCCAAAATTTCCTTATCTTCATACTTTTTAAGACCCAAACTTGATTGCTAATCTTTTTGAAACAGACTGTAGAAGGGGATTTGTATGTAAAATGTCACTAAAAGCGCCATTCTGTTATGAAAGCACGGTTGACAGTGATTGGCCTATATGTTGTAGTCTTTTGCACGCATTCGGGCCTTATTTCCATCGTAAATGGTTGAACAAGCCGTCATGTGCTCCTGGGTACACCAGTCACCTGGTCACCGCTAGCAGAATATCGAGATGTTGGGTAGAATCGATGCCTGATACTTGAATTTCCTTGTTTCTTACCCGTTCAGCAGAATACACTGCCCCTGACGAGATCATGTCCCCGAAATATCACTGGGATTCACTGTGGATCGACATGATTTTGGAAGAACTCAGAGACACGTAGGTGGAAACCCGTGTTGAGAAACCGACCCTGCGAATTTTTTTATGAAACGTTTTACGGAATTGTACGGGAAGTGAATAAAATACACGTTTTCCAGGAGCAAAATGGAGCAAAATATCGAGTTTCTTGTCCCAGACTCGGCAAAATATCGAAGATTTCGCAGCAACATTTTGCGGCAAAACACCGAGAAGGGTTAAAAGCAGAATCTGTCTGGGCCTAGTCACCGCACCAGCAGGGTACAACTCACAGTCTGTTTGGGTGCAGTCCTGTCACTCGAGTTGGACTCTAGTTGAACCTTGGTGTGAAATTGTCGCCTGCTGGCGTGGTGACCATGTGACTGGTGTACGCAGGAGGACAATTCCGCTTGTGAAGCGATGTTCGATTTTGGAACAAGGCGCGAACGCTGAATTGCAGCTTTTTCGGACCAAAACCAGTCGACTCAGCGTCCAAAAGACTACAACATATGGGGCAATAACGGTCATCCGTGCTTTTATGAGAACGAAATGGCGCTTTTGGTGACATTTTGAATACAAATCCCCATCTAGTAGGGCACAGTGACCCAGTTTCGGTCGAAGTGTGCGAGTTCGATTAAGAATAAAGGAGGAATGGAGCATCTCAGCTTCCGCGGACCAAGACCATTCGACTCAACACCCCGAAGACTACAACTGCAACAGGCGAATATTTGATTTTAGGCTTAACTCCCCCTGGCCCTCCATCTGAGTCTTATTATAATTGTTATTAGTATCTTACAGGTATTCCTTCCACATACGGTAGCATGCGGTACATCGCAATACTCTGGGAATGAATTACCAACCAGATATTGTTGATGCATTGGTTGGGGATAATGCTGCAAATGGGGAATGTGTTGATTCACTCGTCCGAGAAAATGACGCGAAAGGGGAACGTGTTGATTCACTGGTTCGCGGGAGCGATGCGGATAGGGAATGTGTTGATAGGAACAATCTTTCAAGTGTTGATTGATATTAACGGCGCTGTCAGAAACTTTTAAATTGTTCCAAACATCGCGGAAGTGAAGTTCATCAAGCATTCTTGTGTAGCTGGCATGGACTGGCATGGCTCCAACTATTCTGTTCAGCATAGGATTGCAGGCTTTCAATTGAGGAAAACTGGCAAGGTGGCCCCCGAGAGTCTGACACAAATCTTCACCTGCATCCCAGGAGTTGGGTGTATCTGTTACGAATATTTCACCTTCGTTGCCACAATCCTCCCACGTGTTCACTGTATTAGCACATAGAAAAATTATGAACAGCAATGAACACAACAGCAATGAGTAAAAATATATGGGCACTCGTGAAACATAACAAAGTAGCAAAGGTTTGGCTCCAGAACGTTTTCTGCCAATAAATGGAATCCCTTAACTGAAAAAGTGAGGGGAGCTATTCACGCAGAAAATGTCAGTTGAAGTTATACAAGTTCAAGTGAAGTTATAGAGGTTTTGAATGGTTGTTGCAGATCTGGTTAGACATGTTTGTGAAATATTCCGGGAAAATAGAAGAGATCGAACAACAGAACTTTTCGGGGTTTTCCAGATGGTGTCTTCAAATTTGTTGGACAACTCAGCTTTGTGATCAGAGATTTACATATAGCACAAACTCCATGACAGATTTTTTATTGCCGACCTCATTTGCGATAACTGCTGGGATGGCTGGTGTGGTGACTGAGGTAGACAAGAGAGCACATGCTATCTAACCTCTTTGCAATCTAGGATCAGAAAACATCTACAAATTATTGCTTTTGGCACTTACGACGGAATTGTGTTGTGGCGAATACTTGAAGGCGAGTGAGGGCCGTTTCTCCTTTTTCGGAAAAGGCAACATGGAAGGAATATTGTGAGCCACTTCTCAGTTCGGAGATACTAAAATATCTGATCCTGTTCTGGGTCATGACAGTGACTGTCTTCTGTTCCTTTCTGCCTCCAGCTCTGCCCGTCAATCTCTGGTAGGTCACATTAATTCTTTTCTGTCCAACATTGTGCCTGCTGAGCAAAGAACCTGCTAACTGCAAAGACAAACAGGACCAGACACACACACCATACAAAAGATACCTGAGTAGGCTGTTGCACACTCCCGTCCTCGGTACAGCTGTCTTGCCTTTATGTTGCGAAATTCGATACGCTTATTATTTGCACCCGTTGTTGTCTCTGGTCTCGCTGTCTTGTCCTGTCCGGTGTCAAATAGGGTCTGCTATCTGTACGGGTGTGGCGCGTTGTGTGCAGTATATGGGTGTTGTGAACCCTCTGGTTCTCTAAAGTGTCAGGAACGAACGACCCCACACGGCACGAGGACAACTATTTATTCTCAACAGTATATTTCACTTCCATCGACTAATAATAATGAACAATGAATGAATAACTAACACTAAAACCACCAGGTAGTTATAGCGTGAAAATGACAGCGTATATGAGAAAAGCATACACATACCACATACAACAACAGCGCACACAGCAAAAACGCACATAGCGCATGTAGCGTATGCCACGTCGTAAACATCAGCGGTACGGCGGCGTTGGGATACAACTGCATTGGAATGAACACAATGTCACAAGCGAGAAAGCCTTTCACTCTCGAGAACTTGTGGTTTCACCACAATGGGTGTGTTGCGTATGACATGGTATATGTGGTGTATGCGTTGTCAGAGTGTGCGGATCTGCTTCCGCCTGTGCGAGTGCGTTTGTCGACGAGTTGTTGCGCATGCGTGGACTATGTGGAGCATACGCTGTGCGAGTTAGGTTCGGGTGCGAGGGAGTGGTGTGATTTGTCCACGGTGTTGTTGTCTTGGTTCTGGTCACATGTATCGTATGCACTGGTCGCTCATTGGTCGTTTCGATGTGTTCGCCCTTTCTCTGTTTATAACTGTTGGTCGTTTATTATTTCCTTGTCTTTCTCCCCCGCTCTCTCCGCCACCGGTTTACATATTGTATCTCTGGGAAGTACCCTCTAGAAGCGGAATGAGTACTAGAACTGTTGTGTGGCGTGTGGAGAAGGGCGTAGGGGGGGATCTACCACAACAGTGGCGCCCGACGTGACGAGTGGCTCAGCGATTTATTTCGAGTGGGCCGCGAGAGATACCGAACTCCTCTTGTCGTAAGTGTTTCTTGTTTGTCTCCTTCCTGTGTGAGTTTTTTTTCTCGTTGTTTCTTTGTTTTCGCTAGCAGGCGCGATTTCTTTGGGTTTTCCTTTTTGCCAAGGCTTGTACTTGGGGAGTCTCTTGCGTGTGCCGTCTCCCTTGCTTCTCCTTACTCCCGCTTAGATCGTCACCATGACAGAGCCTGGCCGATGGTTGCTTCCGTGACCGTTTCATGGCCGACTAGAGGAAAGCCTGGCGGCTTACCTACGGGATTATGATTCCTTCCTGAAGACAAATGGCTACGTCGGCCGTCTGGACGAGGGAGCTGACCCTAATCGAGACAAACTCGAACAAATTAGGATCTTTCTGCTCCAACGGGGACTCCAAGGACCTGCGGCTCTTGTCCTCGAGTCATTATCTGACGACGACCGCGACGACCCTGACAAGCTGCGAGCAGCCTTGGTGGCCCGCTTCGGCGGTAAGGGCAAGGAAGCAGTACGCCAGGCGGAGCTGAAGGCCAGACGACGGGGACGCGGTGAGTCGATTCCGGAACTGGGCGATGTCATCGCCATTTTAGCCGCCCGTGCCTTTCCTGGGGCCTCTCGTGACATGTTGGGGGCAGTTTCCACTAGGGCTTTCTTGGATACATTAGAACCCACCTTGGGCAATAGAGTGGCCGACTTTGACCCTGTAAATATTGACGCCGCTGTGCGTAAAGCCCTTGTGCTCGAAGCTAGGACTAATGCGTATTCATTAGAGCTACACCAAGGGGTTTTGAACGTGGCTGTCCCCGATTCAACTGAGATAGCTGATTTGAAAGCCACTGTAGCTGACTTGGCCGCCGCAGTCCACACCCTAAAACGGGCTGAACCACCTAGAACGCCACGGCCTCCTGCTTGCTTTCATTGTGGAATAACGGGCCACTTCAAACGATACTGTAGGAAATTTAAAAATGAAATGTCACGACAAAATTCACAGGCATATGGCTCATTTGCTCCTCCTCCACGGGGGCCTCAATCTCCTCACAACTACTCATCGCAGGGTCAACATTTAAACGGGTCCCGGCAGCGCTAGACCCGCCCGTTGCCGTGAACACTCTTATTCAAGGGTCAGATGATGCACATGTTTGTACCGTACCTCAGGCTGTTGCGTTTCCTCTTCCGTTCTTTCCTCCCCAGGGGTCCCGCTCGACCGCGCACCGGTGGATACGGCTCTGCCTCCTCCCGTCGGTCCCGATCCAACCTCCTACGTACCGGCGGCTGGGGTTTGCCCGGTCAGGACGGCAATGTATTGCTCCGGTAAGATCACTTTTGCCGATACCACTGTTCCACTTACGGTCCTGGTAGACTCAGGGGCTAGTGTCACATCAATCGATTCCTCTGTTGTACCCTCCCATGTTCGACCATCTTTGCGTCCCACTAGCTCCATTGGTGTAGGGGCCTTGTATAGTGCTAATGGTACATCAATAACTTCTTTGGGGGTGGTGACTGGAACGTTTCAACTGGGGTCTCTTCGGTTTGAGGGACCAGCGATTTACGAGAATCATGCCTACTAGGCGCTGATCTGTTGAGGAAACATAAGATATCTATTTCTATGGACTCGTCGCCCACCCTTGTCATGGGGCCGAAATCCACCCCGATCTTGTCTTCCCGGTGCACCGCGAGTATCAGCTCCACCTCTTGGTTTCAACATATTTGGTCCGGGGTTGTGTTTCTCTTAGGCTTGCTCACTATCGTGGGGTTAGGCATCTTGGATGGTATTGGTGCTTGGTTTTCCCTCTCACGACTCCATGCCATCACCTCCCTCTTCCATGTTGCCCTGGGCAGTCTGTTCATAGCGGCGTTCACCCTCAAAGGGACATGGGGTTGTCCCAAAATGTGGCATAAGTGTGGTACCCACCGCCCCGACCCAATGGGCCAACCCCCGGAATTCACTACTCTTTGTTCCACCTCGTTGCTCTCTGTGCCTCCATGGTCAGTCCGGGTTGTGTATTTGGATCTCCCATTGGGATGGTCGGACAATGAGGAGTCTCTCTTTCAACCTTTGCCGGCGCTGGAAGGGGTTATTCCTGCCTGTGTTTGTAAGTAATCAAAGACGGCTTTGCCTCACTACCTCTAACTTCTCCGCTGCCTTTCTATCTCTGCCGAGTGGAACACCGCTGGGTGTCGTCCACCGTCTTTCCTCCGCAGGGCCAGCTCCGGTTGCACGGGTCGACGCCGACACCCTGGGGGACGCTACTGATCTTTTCGACTGGTCTGATTTCCTTGGCACTGATCTTCAAAAATGTACGTTATTTAATACAATTCGCAACCCTTTGTGCGCTCTGCGAGCGATTTCGCTCGTTTCAAATGCGCGTCACATTTTTGATCGTCGCGCTTGACTGGTTTACCGCATCGCGCCGAGACTTCACCACCGCGTAGCTGAGATAATTTCCGTGACGTAGGTACTACTTGGTCCGACTTATTAAAATGTGCGCTTCACTTCAAAACTCAAGGATATGTACAAAGGAGCACCTGTACTAAATAATCAACCAAGAGACGGTCGATCGATAACTACTTTGTCGTTTCTTGTCCTGACCTTCTAGTTTTCATCGCTGCTGGTGTCTCAGGGCGCATCTGCAAGTGCGTCAACCTACAAAACGTCGACATTTTTTTGATCTCCTCCAAGCTACACTGCGCTTCTTTGATTTTTCACTCCATAAGCACGATTTCCACGATCGACTTCGCCTCCTCCTCGTGTAGTGCGACTACCAGAATGGCGGCTGTAGGTGTTTTCGCTTGAAGCTCCCACGACACCTTCAAATGAGGCGAACAAGTAAACCACCACGCATAAAAAATCACTTCTGACCACCGTGTACCGCACGCGTACTGAGTCTGATCTGTGTCGACATGTCATGCAGTCAGACCATGCGTGCTCTTCCCTGCCTGTTTCACGAATCCACTGGCCACGGAGACTGGCGATCTTGTGACGCATCGCGATCGCGGCTCCGCGCGCGGATCCGAGAACTCCGCACCATAGCCGCCGGATAATTCACCCTTTCTGCGCTTCAGTTTTCCAGCCAGGTTGTCGCCTGAAAGTCGACCTCAAGGCCGGTTATTTATTTCAATCAACTTCCCGACGATCCCTTCTGTGATCTTGATTTTTCGGCCGCCACATCGTGAATGACTGCGAGAGAGATCAGCAAACTGGACGGAGCGATGCTGGTGCTTTCTGCAATAGTTTCTGGATGACGCGTTTGCTGAAATTCTGCCAAGGAAACAGCGATTGCAGCGATTTCAACACGCCAGGAGGCACTCAAGAACGATCGCGCAGGATCGAGGTTCTGGTACTCCGTGACAATCCCCCATCGCAGCGGGGTGTTGATTTCAGCACCAGGCCTTCTCTGTGTTGCGCGAGAAGCAACAGGAGTCCTCGGACGACGAAATCTGGACGCAAAATGCTCGAGTCAACTAGGATCCTGAGCCGGTGCCTCCTTTGGAGTTGGAGCCATTTCTTCTTCAACATCACAAATTGACAACTGAATAATAGTGTTTGATAGTTGGAAAGTTTATTCCGTCCTGAGATTAATTGAATTTGTTTGGTTGATGTTCGAAGCGAAACGCACATTTTAATAAGTCGGACCAAGTAAACATGATGTAGGTCGCCACTAAAATTTTTTTGATAGCACGCTTTCAAAGAGCCTTTGCAATTATGTCAAAATTAGAATTTGGACTTATCCAGCGATGGATGCAGACGAGGCTCTTCGCCTAATACAAGACGCGGACCAAGCAGATCTCCCAGTAGAGGATATCGCTTGCTCTTCAGGCGACGAGGTAGGTGACTCGGACAACGATTTTTTTTCGTCTGACGAGGAAGATCGCCTGAATGACGATCTCTTTTCCGACTTGGAGCAAATAAGATCCGATTCGGCTGACGATATCGCTATTCCTGTTCCCGTCGCTGCTCGTGGACGTGGCTGGACGAGGCAGAGGCCAAGCAGCAGGTGTCCCCGCGCGTGGAAGAGGGCGAGGACGTGGAGCTGCAACAGGGCGAGGATATTGAGCTGCGACAGGGCGAGGACGTGGAGCTGCAAGAGGGCGAGGACGCGGAGCTGCAAGAGGGCAAGGACGAGGACGTGGTATACAGTACGAAAATTGTAGTGGCTATGATGATGTTGACCAGCTGCAAACCAATACACCTGAGTTCAACATAACTGGCACTGGTTTGAACCTACCTGATAATTTCGCTCCAACATGTGAACTTGATTTCTTCAAACTATAATTATTTCCCGGACGAAGTTGTGGATTCAATTGTCAAGTTTACAAATTTGTATGCGCACGAGCATATCGCTGAAAAAAAGACGTACCAGACGGATGGTGTGTGGAAGGAGACCGACCGTAATGAGTTTTACGGCCTCCTTGCATTTCTCTTCTTCCAGGGATTTCATCCTCTGCCTGCGACGAGGGACTACTGGCGCGTTACGTCGTTGTACAACGGAAACTATGCACGCTGCATGATTCGAACCTACCAGAGGTACTTAGCGCTGATGTGCTTCATCAAGATTGTGGACTTCAGGGCAGAGGATATAAATGATTGGCTTCGTAAGGTGCGATACCTTCACGACCATCTGCAGGCGGCCTGCAAGCGTTTGTTCATCACTGGCAAGTGCGTTAGTGTTGACGAGTGCATGGTCAAGTGCAAGGGACGCGCTCCTTTTACGCAGTATATGCCCAAAAAGCCCGTCAAATGGGGCTTCAAGGTCTTCGCTGCCTGCGACGCCCAAAGCTCCATTGTTGTAAACTTTGAAGTTTCCACAGGCCAGCAACCTGGAGGTGAAAATGGCCTGACTCATGCTGTGGTGATGCGGCTGGTCAGTGACGTGCGCGCCGGAAGTGTGATCTACACGGACAATTTTTACACTTCCGAAACCCTGGCCACATCTCTTCGTACCAAGCAAATATCGTTGGTTGGCACCGTCCGCGCGAACCGCACTGGATTTCCAGCCGTATTGCGGACCAACATGAAACAGTTCGAGAAACATGCAGAGCGAGGTGCAACACGCTATGTTCGCAACGGAGATCACCTGTACCAGCAATGGAAGGACAAGCGGTGTGTGTCAATGTACAGCAACATACATCAGGGCCATGAGCATGACACAGTAACAAGAAATGTCAAGATTGATGCTGCACACCAGCAAATGGAAGTGCAGAGGCCAACGTGCATCAGAGACTACAACAGCAGCATGGGTGGAGTCGACACGTTCGATCAGCTGATCGAAACGCACTGTGTGCTTCGCAAAATGAAGAAATACTGGAAGAGTCTCTTCTTGGATATGGTCGACGTGTGCGCTGTCAATGTTTACCGCCTCTTTCACTTGTGGCAGAGCCAGCATCCAGGGGTGATAAGTCGACGATGCAACTTGCAGCACTCGGATTTCCGCTGTAACCTCATCCGGCAGCTGTCATCGATTGATGAGCATGCACCGCCACCGAAGCGCTGGTGTCGCCCAGCGCCTGTTCCGCAGGATGTCCAGGTTCCTGTTGCTCAGCTTTCACATACCTGGAAAGGAAGAACTGCAGAAACTGCACAGAAGTGGGTAACAAGCAGCACCAGTGTGTAACCTACTGCACTATGTGCGATGTTCACCTCCACATCACGAGCGACCACGACTGCTACGTCGCTTACCATGCACGCCACTTCCCGTGAAGGATATCTTGTCTCAGAGCTGTGGGTTTCTATCTCGTCTTCTGTATATTTGTACATAAAAGTATGGTTTCATTTTCTTCCTATGGTGCGCTCTGTAAATAACGCGGCTATACACTTGATTATGACAATATATGCCTAATATGGCAACATTATAACATAGTTTTTTGGATCCAGCCAAACGATTCCATTCAGAAAAGCACAACTTCTAATTACAAATTCTCAAAAACTGTGGAGTTACAGGGGATTATTGTCGGAATGGAAAATTTGGTCATTTTCTCCGAAACCAGTGGACTCACAAAGGGATGTTTGGGCGACATCGTCGTTGGACCTGGGGTTCACCACGGTTACAGAACACAGCATACCCACGGGACACAAACCTCCCATCAAGCAAGCTCCCCGCAGATTAGATCCCAAACGGGCCGAAATCGTACAGACACTGGTTACTGATATGCTCAACACAGGGGTAGTGGAACCAAGCATGTCTCCGTGGGCCAGCCCCATTGTCCTAGTCCGAAAACCTGACGACTCTTTTCGTTTTTGTGTTGATTATCGAAAACTTAACAAAGTAACAACCGCGGATGCCTTTCCTTTACCTAATATTGACGCCACCATGGATCACCTCGGGGGCAGAATTCTTTTCCACCCTGGACCTGCAATCTGGGTATTGGCAAGTTCCCCTTAATCCAGAGGACAAACACAAGTCAGCATTTGTAACGCCACACAGACTTTATCAGTTCACTCGCATGCCATTCTGGTTATCAAACGCCCCAGCCACGTTTCAAAGGTTAACGAATGCGGTCTTGCGGGGGCTATCGCCCATTTTCTGTCTCGTATATTTGGACGATATCATTATTTTTTCGAAGTCTTTTTCGGACCACATAGCACAACTAGAGATGGTGTTGAGTGCCTTACAGACGGCGGGCGTAAAGGTTAAACCATCTAAGTGCCAGTTTCTTAAACAAGAGGTAGCCTTTTTGGGGTTTGTCCGTTCTAAGTCTGGCTTACATGCTGATCCCCGCAATATTTGAGGCTGTCACGAACTGGAAGACACCGACACGGCTCTGTAAACTTTTCTAGGATTCGCCGGATACTACCGTCGTTTTGTTCCAAACTTTAGTTCCATTGCGGCGCCACTCAACTCTCTGGAACGTCAGACACACCATGCGATGGTCTGACCCACAATCAGCACTACAAACGACACGAGAATCACGGCAGAACTGTCTATCACTCTGGTGGACAATGACATAGTCGATCACATGCCAACGCTTCGTGCCAGGGTGCTGCCAAGACTGCTTGTACATGTCCCTCTTCGAGAACCAGGTGTTGGTGATGGTAGCATTGTTCATACTGAGAAAGGAGAGTAATTCTTTTCCAGCATCGTTGCACTCTCCAAATCCATGTGGTCCACGAACGCTGTACCACTCATCTTTACAGTCGGCACGTGATCCTACACGTGCGTTGAAATCACCCAACACGATAAACTTTGCATTTGAACACTGCTGGAGAACACACTGCAAGTCGTTGAAAAATTATCTTTACTCTGACCAAAGTACTTTGAACGTAGGTGTGTTATTTCCATCGGTTCTAGGCCACCCTAAGGATAGAACCTGGGCACCATTGATCCTGTAGACGTGCTCGCCGAACCGCCTTGTTTCCTGTAAGCCGGCAATGTCCACTCGTTTTAGTTCCGACACCACAACACCGATCCGTGAATCGTCAAGTTTAAGTCCAATCACAGCTCCCAGCGCTAGATAGCGATCTCTAAATAAAAGCAAGTGACAGTGACAGTTATGTATGTGTGGAAGGAAGAATACAGATACTATCTAATGTAGGTAACAAGTGACCTGATGGTGCCAGTAGTGAATAGGCTGCGAAGTGCCTACGTCACGCTTCCTGAAAACTCGTTGTTACACGTAGTTACAAGGCCAAGTGGTGACAAACAAATGTCACGTCACCTGCGCTTGTCGTGTTTCCAATGCTCACGGCATCACTTTGACTGGGGCGCTCTGGTGCAAGATCGCGAGTTCAAATTTTGTTTTACTTCAAGAAGTTCCTCCTTCGCTCTCAAGCCATCGTGCAGTGCTTTGCTGCTCAGTGTTGACCAGCACCTGAGACTAAAGGAGTTCTGATTTTCGCTTGCCGCTGGACAAGGAAACGAGCCCAGAGTTGGCTGGTCTCGGAACTAAAAGAAATCAGCAGTCGATGCGATAGAAATAACGGAGACACCATCATTGCTTCTTGGCCGGCGACTGCATGTAAAGCCGAACGACAGTACAGGCACAGCAGTGGAAATGAGTACCTAATCGCCACCGCGGCTGATAAGACAGCTTGAAAGCCAGGTTACTGGAATGATGGCGGCATCACCAAAGATCAGCAGAGTATGAGCAAAGAAGCCGAGGCAAGGATGAAAAGAGTGGGGGGGGGGGGGGGAGGGGGGCGTCTCGAGAGAGATGACGATTCACGTGCAGGAGATAACAACTACGACACAGTGTCAAAAATGAGTCGAGCGAAAGCGATAAAAACTGACCTCCCTGCTCCTTCCACCAACAGTTTCTTTTGTAAAGATGCTTTACATAGGCTGACCTACCAATATCCAATGACTAACAGTCGATGTTCTTTTAAAACCTGTTAACGTTTTCTTTAGACTTCGTAGCTCACACTTCCTGTGAATCCACACAGCCGGGTGGGACGCAGCCCTCACTGTAACCCACACACTTCACGTACCAACAGCATGCGGGGAGCCCCAAGTCAAAAAATATTAACTGGTGCGAGGGAAAGACGCACACGGGAAAGGTCTGAAGACACGAACCAAGGACCCTGACTTGTAGTAAACAATGCTCTAACCACTGGACTATGGTGTAACTGTCAGCCAAGCAGAGACTGTTGAACATTTTCGTCAGACTTCGTAACTCACACATCCCATTGCTCACCTTTCTGCTCAAGTTTCTGCTGAATGTTCTGCTCAGTTCGGGGGAATACTCTTTTTCCCCCTCAGTGGTCATTCTGCCAATGTTTATTCTCCGCAGTAGCTGCTGGCTTCAGCACGAATTCAAGACTTTCTGCATGCCATCTACACACATAATACTAATCAGCGATATATTGCCGCAGCAGTCACACCCACTCGC